>NC_080059.1:13795772-13903272 GCF_026212465.1 Amaranthus tricolor | reverse complement strand
TGTATCCCACTTATAGAAAAACTTTGGACAGGGTCTGGGGAGGGAAGGATTGCGGCAACTCATACCCATAAAGGAGACCGCGGCCAAAGGAGTCCCCCATCTCGAAAAAAAAAGAAGGAAGAAGAACAACAAGAAGAAGAAGACGTAGCTACACGGAAAAGATAGATTAAAGCATATACATAGAATAAATAAGAAGAACCAACTACAAAAAACAAAAAACAAAAACTAATAATAAGAAACAAGAGAATCAAGAAGACAAGAACACCAAAAGGTTAACTACGAGGACATCAATAGTCTAAAACATGAATATGGCGCCTCCAACTACCCCTATCCCTAGTCAGGCCCTCAGAGAGGTTTAACTCATGTAAGTCAACTTTTATTTGCTCATCCCAAGTTCTCCTATGTCTTCCTCGACTCCTCATACCCTCTACTATAATGCTTTCTACCCTCCTCACAGGGGCGGCGAAAGTCTTTCTCTGCACATGTCCAAACCACTTCAATCTATTTTCGCGCATTTTTCCAAAAATAGGGGCTACCCCTAGTTTGTCCCTAAACTCTTCGTTTCTAATTCGATCCAGCAATGTGTGCCCATACACCCACCTCAACATACGCATTTAAGTAACTTCCATCTTATGTTCAAAAATCTTCTTTACAGACCAACATTCACTTCCATATAGCATAGCAGGTCTTATTGCCACCCGATAGAATTTTCCTTTTAACTTGCTTGGGAATTTCCTATCACATAGCACCGCGGTGGCTGCTCGCCACTTGAGCCAACCCGCTTGTATACGATGATTTACATCTCTGTCAATCTCCCCATCCCTTTGAATGATCGGTCCCATATACTTGTACTTCGTCATACTTTTAACAACAGCTTCATCAATGGACACCTCTGGTTCACCTACCGGTGTTGTCCCGCTAAAGTCATAGCGCAAATACTCGGTCTTCATACGACTAATGCGCAACCCTTTACCTTCTAAAGCTTCCCTCCACTCATCCAATTTATTACTAACATCCTCTCTAGTTTCCGCTACCAGCACTATGTTGTCAGCGAATAGCATGCACCACGGTACCGTCTCCCAAATAGATATAGAAATCTTTTCCATAATGACAGTAAAAATGAAAGGGCTTAGAGCCGATCCCTGATTTAGTCCAACTTTAACTGGGAAAGGCTTTGTTATCCCCACCGGAGTTTGGATGTTAGTCGAAACTCTGTCATACATATCCCGTATAGCCTTGATGTACACTGAAGAAATACCTCTAGCCTTGAGGCTATCTCAGATGACACGTCGTGGTATGCTATCATACGCTTTCTCCAAGTCAATGAACATCATATGCAGATCTTTCTTTCGCTCCCTATATTTCTTCATCAGTCTCCTCAAAACATGAATTGCCTCAATGGTTGACCTTCTTGGCATAAAACCGAATTGGTTCTCTGTAATCACCGTTTCTTGTCTAATTCTCCTTCTCTATCACTCTTTCCCACTATTTCATAGTGTGGCTTAAAAGTTTGATACCTCTATAGTTCCCACATACTTACGCATCACTTTTGTTTTTAAAATAGAGGTATTAGTGTGCTATTCCTCCATTCTTCTGGCATCTTATGTGTCCTCAAAATAATATTAAAGAGGTTTGTCAGCCAACGAATACCCTCTTCTCTTAAACCCCTTCCACACCTCAATCGGGATGTTATTTGGCCCTACTGCTTTTGTTCTCCCCATCTTTTTGAGAGCTTCTCTTACTTCTTCTGTGGTAAGATCACTTGTTGACCCATATTTCAGTGGTCTTTGGGCGTCGAAAATTTGGTTATCCTCCTCCTTTGGCCCCTAGACTCATTGAGTAGCTGAAAGAAACATTGGAGCCATCTGAATTTGATGTCCTCTTGTCTTAAGAGGACTCATCCTCCCTCATCCTTGATGTATTTCACCGCCTCTAAGTCTTGCCGCTGCCTGGACCTAGTCCTTGCCAACTTAAAAATCTGCTTCTCCCCCTCTTTGGTGTCAAGCTTACGATACAAGTCCTCATAACCACGATTTTTTTTCCTCCGTAACCGTTTTCTTTGCTGCCCGCTTTGCTTCTTTGTAGCTCACTCTATTTTCTATCCTATCCTCTTCTTCCGTGCATGCCCTAAGTTCCTTAAATCTCTTGTTTTTATCCTTTATCTTCTTTTCCACCTCATCATTCCACCACCACAACTCTTTGAACACTTTTGGTTTACCCGACGATACCCCCAAGGTCTCTTTTGCCACTTTTCTAATTGTTTTTTCCATGTTCACCCACATTTCATTCGCATCCTCTGACTGACTTGGGAAGCCCAATAAGCTTATCTTGCTTGACAGGGTTGTGACCATATCCCCTTTGAGTCTCCCCCACATGATCTTTCCCCTGGTTTCAACCTTCTTCTCTACGGTTTTCTACCTCATCTTGAAAACCAGTACTAAAAGCCCATGTTGGGTGGGCATCTCTGTACCCAACACCACCTTTCAATCCAAGCATGAGGCCCGATCTCCGTTGCACACTAAGAAATAGTCTACTTGATGCCTGCTGCTCTCATATGTGATCAAATGCTCATATTTCTTTCCAAAGATCGAGTTTGCTATAACCAATTCTTTTGCTAGTTGCTAGCGCAAACTAAAGCCAATGTTCCCCACTCTCATTCCTTGGCCCCAAACCAAACCCTCCATGAACCGAGTTATAATTACTTGCATCTCTGCCTATATGTCCATTAAAGTCTCCTCCTAAGAAAACTTTCTCATCTTCCGATATAGTTCTCAGGAGATCTCCTAGGTTATCCCAGAACTCGCACTTCACCTGCTCATCAAGCCCAACTTGGGGCCCCTACGCGCTTACAATAGATATGATCTCTTCCCCCACTACTATCCTAACTAGCATAATCCTGTCATTACATCTCCTTACTTCAACCAATTGTTTTAGGATATCGTTCAACATTAGGATGCCAACCCCGTTACATCTGCCGTCCAAACCTGCATACCACAACTTATATACCTTTATACCTTTCGCCTTTTGCCCCTTCCACCTAGTCTCCTGAACACATGTTACATGAATCCTATATTTAGAAAGCTCATTGGCCAACTCCATTAACTTGGCTTCTAGGGTGTCTATGTTCCAAGTTACTACTCTTAGTTCTAGATCCTGCTTACGTTGCCCCCCTGACCCCCTCTCCTTGGACCTGACCTCAGGTGACCATAATTGCTTTCTAAATCTATAGTCAGCTATAACTGACTAAGGTAAAAGATTACAAACAGGTCACTAACAGAAATCAACACAAAATAAACAAATAGGCACAATAAATAAAAATAAAAACACAAAATATCGAACGAACACAGAGTCAGTAAAACAACAAAGAAATGTAAGACAATGAAATTGAAAAAAGAAATGAATCAAAGGAATTTGAAAACAAAGACAAAATCTAGAAAAAAAGAAATGCAAGACAATAAAACACTAATGAGAAGAAGGACACATATAAAACCTAAATTATATTGAATAATTTTACCAATTTACCAAACACATTCACAATTATCACTTAATTAAATAAATTCATAATCAAACCATTAAAACCATCATGCATCATCAAAATAAGCATCTTAAAATCTAGAGAAACAAAACAGACCAAAAAAACAAATAAGGACTAAGCAAACTAAAGAAAGACTATGTTAATAAAGGCAGCAAGAAACAACCCGGTAAGGCTACACCAAGAAACTAAAAAATGGGAGCTAGTGATGACAAAGAAACAAGAAGAAAGCAAGTATTAAGGATTAAACTAGTAAATTGAACTGCGCGAAAAATCAAACAATAGAAGTATTGTGAAACAAAGAAAGTAAAAAATAAAATAAGTTAGTGACAATTTAGAAAGTTCAATGTAGAATAAATAAGACACAATAAAAAAAGGGTATTATTGTTTGTCGCCACCCTTTTCATTTTTTCGCCACCCCCTTTATAATGAAATTACAATATTGCCCCTGCTCATTTAAAAATTACAAAAATGCCACTTAACTAAACCAACACTATTATTATCGATTAATTACACTATTATCGCTTAATAATATCATTATCGGAACTTTATATATATAGAAATTTCAGATGGGTTATTGTAGTATATTCGAGTTCAAACACGGTACTTTCTCTCTAAAAACTCATTAAAAACACTACGTTAACTTAAACAAGGTAGTACTCTACATCGAACATCAATGGCGTACCAAGACGAGAGTGGTAACGATTCGGTAAGTAATTAAAACGGTTCGATTTATTAGTTGAAAAAAAAAAATTTATCCCAGTCGCACAAACCAGTCGCACAAAAAAGTGCGACTGGCGTGCGACTGGTTTGTGCGACTGCTTTAAATTTTTTTTTTTTTTTGTTTTTTTTTGAATTTCAAAATTTAAAATATGTTGCATGTAATTAATTTATTGTTAAAGTTGTTGTTAATTAATATATTTTATTATAATAATTAGTGTAGTAGTATTGAATTTTAAGAATTCGAAAATTTTAAAAAAAAAAGATAAAAAATTTAATAGAGCAGTTGCACAAACCAGTCGCACAAAAAAGTGCGACTGTCAGTCGCACTTTTTTGTGCGACTGGTTTGTGCGACTGGGATTTTAATTTTTTTTTTTTTTTCTCAAATTTAAATTAAAAGTTATAATCAATGTAATTTAATTTATTATATTAATGTAATGTTATTATAATTATTATTTGCAGGACTTTGAAAATTTAGGGGATAATGTAGATTATTCTGATAGATTTGTTACCGATAGAGAATTTGATTCTGTAGATGATTTACATGCTTGGGCTAATGAAATAGCAGTAACAATTGGTTTTCAATTTACACGTGCTTCATATAAAAAAAAAGAAGGACGTTCTAGAGTGAGTCTGTAGTTAAGATGTCACCGCTACGATAATAGAACGGGTGATTTGCATAACTTAGACAATGCTGCTCGACCTGGTTCCAAAAGTAGAGGTTGTGGGTGTAAATTTATGATTATAGGAACTAGTCGTAACCCAAAGGAAAAAAAACCTTGGACGGTTAGAGTGTTTCCTGGTGAAAAAGGAAGACACAACCACTCGTTTTTCATGTACAGAGATGGTCAAATAAGAGTAAATAAGATGCCTGTCGATATCAAGCAGCACATACGAGATCTAAGTGCAACTGGCATGCAACCAGCGTTTATAATGTCTTCAATTAGAAGAAATTATCCTCAGTATGATGCTAGTATGAATCAAACTTACAATGTGAGACAGTCAATCAGGAGAGAAGAGATGGATGGTAGGACTCCTCTTCAACACTGTTTGTATATGGCCACGGAGCATAATTATGTAGTTTGTACGGACTTGGATAGTGAGGGTCAGTTGACTAGATTATTGATTGCGAATCCAACATCTATCCAAATGCTACGTTCGTGGCCTCATGTTGTCTTGATAGACACAACGTACAAAACGAATAAGCAAAAGTGGCCCCTTTGCGAAATCATTGGAATGACGCCGACGAATCATAATTTCTTGGCTGCTTTCTGTTTGATGCAAGATGAGGCGGCGGTGTCTTATTCTTGGGTGTTAGAGAGGTTGAGGGATATTTACGGCAGAGTCCAGAAGCCCGATGTAATCGTAACGGATCGGGATGAGGGTTTGTCTGCAGCTATTCATGCTGTCTTTCCAGGTAAACAGGTTTTAATTATTAATTATCGTCGATCTATATATATATCTCAATTAAATTTAAATTTATGTTTAATGCAGATGTGCGACATCTATTATGCATATGGCATATTGGCAATGACGTGGAGAACATGGTTGATAAATTGATAAGCAATGTCAGCCTGATCAGCGGCGACAGCAAGAACAGGGTGAGGACGCATCCCGACTCTAGTCTTATCCACAAGCAGCGTAGAACCCACTATAGCCATGAAGTAGGCAGTAGCTTGAGTATCTCTAGACTGAGAGCGATGGCATAGCTGCAACAGTGAAGCAACGTGAATGCTACCGCTGGTGAAGTGCCCCTTCGCACGCAGCTCCGACAATGGCTCCCCAAAAAGGCCAGCCAGGCCTAGCTGCCAGTCATGATCAGACGGTTCAGTGGGAAGTGAACCGTCAATGCCAATCCCTAAGATGCGTTGCACGTCGTGCAACATTATAGTCATCTCCCCCCACGGCATGTGGAAGGTGTTGGTGTCAGGCTGCCACCTTTCCACAAATGCCGAAATGAGAGCACTGTCGATGTGCTTGTGCATTATATACGGCAGACGACCAAGGGGACTGCCGGGTAACACCCTGTACAATTCATCAGACATGTCCTGGAGTCTGATGATGGAATCCAACGTCTTCTTCCGAGGACGACATTCCAAAATCGGAGGGGTGCGCTCCGATCCCTCAAATATAACCTTTGCTACGTGCCCACCGTAGCTGGGTATTAAAGTCGTATCAACAGGGCCCCCGGGCTGGGGTGAAGTGATCAACCAGTCCGTGTCCGCGTACTGCGAGCGCCTCCTCGCCTGTGGAGCCGCATCCTCAACCTGGCTTACTCCTGCTTGATCAGAAGTGCCAGCCGAGCCACGCCCTCTACTCCTGAACTGACCAGCACTCCCTCTTACGGTCGTCCAATCAACAGGATGACATGCAGGCTCATCCTGACCGAGAGACTCTTCCAGACTAAGAGACTCGTCGTACTCAGTATCATCGTCATCTGAGCCGACCGTATCACTATGTAGCCTACTCTCGCGCTCATAGTCACTACGCACTTGATGTAGGGCACTTGAACGTTGGGCCTGACTATGTAAGGCCGCCTGTTCTTGCCTTGCTCGCCTTGCCGATCCCGTAACCCCCCTCTCATGGGGATCCCCTCTCAGTAAAGTTGGCCTAGGTCTATTGCCGCTCAATAACCCTCTAAAAAACCCTTTTCCTTTACCGTGATTTCCAGCCATTTACTACAATTTTCATATTTTATAATTATTATAAATATTTAAAAGCATAACAAATTAAATTAAGACGACATTCCAAATTCATTTAATAAACACCAATCATATAAATTACAAACAAATAACAACAAAAATAATTCACAATTATTATATTCATAAATATTTAAACAACTAAAATTTAATAAATTAATTACACAAAATTAATTCATTCAAAAAAAAATTATTTTAAAAAATAAATTATTTCATTATAATTCGAAATTTTTAAAAAAAAAATTAAAAAAATATAATTACCAAAAAAAATTTTCATTATAATTCGAAATTTTAAAAAAAAAACAATAAAAAAATTATTAAAAATACAAATTTCATTATAATTCGAAATTTAAAAAAAAAAAAAAAAATTTAAATCTCAGTCGCGTGCAATTGACAGTCGCACTTTTTTGTGCGATTTGGTTGTGCGACTTTCTTTAATTTTTTTTTTCCTTTTTTTTTTAATCTAAATTAAACACAACAAATTCATAATAAAATCTATTATAACATTTACTAAATAACATTAACTAACAACATAAATTAAAAAATTACATTATTATTCGAAAATAAAAAATAAAAAATAAAAAAAAAAAAATTAAAGACCCAGTCGCGTGCGATTCACAGTCGCACTTTTTTGTGCGATTTGGTTGTGCGACTTTCTTTAAATTTTTTTTTCCTTTTTTTTTTAATCTAAATTAAACACAACAAATTCATAATAAAATCTATTATAACATTTACTAAATAACATTAACTAACAACATAAATTAAAAAATTACATTATTATTCGAAAATTTAAAAAAAAAAAAAAAAAAAATTTCCCAGTCGCGTGCGATTCACAGTCGCACTTTTTTGTGCGATTTGGTTGTGCGACTTTGTTTAATTTTTTTTTTTTAAAAAAAATCAAAAAAAAAATATTTACCTCGACTTTTTGTGGACGATTTCGATTCCAAAGCTTTAACTCCGATTACTTTTATGTGAAGAATTTGAGTTTATGGAAGATATGAGAGTGTTATTGAGTGATTTTGAAGTGTTTTATAGAGGTTTTTAAGCTTAGTGGCATTTTCGTAATTTTTTAAAATCTATGGGCAAATTCGTAATTTCATTCGAGGGGGGGTGGCGATAAAATGAAAAGGATGGCGACAAATAAGAATCGGGTAAAAAAAACTCGACCATAGGAAATGAATGGCAAAAAGACAAGGAAATGGAGCCATATGAAGGAAATACTTCTAGGAATACAAGAATGATAGTAGTGATGACAGTATTCACTGGAAAAAGACCCACAAATCAAATCGGAGTGATAGTTTGATAGACTTCCACCATCTGATGAGACCTGAGTCAGGCCCCTTCACTTCATCAATTCCCTCTCTTTCCTCCTTAACAAACACTAGCTTTCTCTTGGACCCACCTCCCACATGCTTCTATAGTTTCTATATGCTTATCTGCCCTCTTTGATCTCTCTAATGTCTACTTCATTTTGTTTCAAATTCAATTACTCCATTTTAGACTTTTAATAGTACACAAGGACAGATAATATATGAGTGTTACTAATTATTAATGTTTTAATTCAGAATTAAAACACATATTTATTTCGTCGTAATGTAAATGATATACTTTTTCGTTCTAAAATATATTCGCACCTGATTGTGATGTATGAGAAAATATTACTAATTACTAATATAATATATTCGAACCTGATTGTGACGTATGAGAAAATGTTACTAATATAAGTTGTAAGTATAATAATATAGAGGAAGTATTATGTAATAAATGTAAGAGATGATGAAGAGCTTGATTATTTTTTATACTATTATGTTTGTATGACTTTTTCATTTGATAGACTCGATCAACAATCTAGTCATCTCTACACATACTCTAGTCTCTATATCTAAAAAATAGTATTTATTTATTTTATATTTCCTCCATTTTATTATACTTACTATATTTGACTTTTTACGCAATTTAATATGTTATTTTGTTTATTTATATGTTGAATTATACATATCTAAAAATTATAAAAAATTACTATTATGTAAGTATGCGATTAGACAATTCAAATAAAATTCCACTTAACTATATTTTTACTTACAGCCATAATATATAAAAATAAATTTAAATAACAAATAATATCTATAATTAAAATATAGCAAGTATTTCAAGATCAATAGAGAAAGTATTAGGACATACGGTGATCCTTTCGGTACTTCAAATTATAAGTAAAGAAAAAAACAACAAAAATCAACAAAAAGTTCAAAGCACTTAAAATGTACTCCTATTTGGTTAGTAAAATAATGTTTAACTCTATACAAATAAAATACTCCATTTCTCCATTTCTTAATGAAGTTTTGATATTGTAAATTTAAATATAAATATGTGAATGTTTATATTATCAGTTAATACCACAATAAATATTTACCGGAATTAAAAAAAAAATTAGATAGTAGATATATTATTTTATTAAATAATAAATTTGATGAAAAAAATAGAAACTAATAAAATTAAAAGAATATTAAAAGAACGCTAATGAAAAAAAAATGAAAACCACAATTAATAAAAAAATTTAATTTTTTTATAAAGGAGAGGTAAGCGCGCAAATTGATTAAAGAATGAAGACCTGTAGAAATTTGTGCTCCATATTTTTCTAATCTGTATATTTTAATTTTTATGGTTAAATATTGTGAATTTAAATAGCAATATGTTAAAATGTACGGAGTATTATAACTTATAGAATTTTATGTTAATCGATTTATCTTAATTGTATAACTTAGTTTACTTATTTATTTATTTATCTTATATAGAAGTATGTTAAAATGCATGGAGTATTATAATTTAGATTATAGAATTTTATGTTAAAGCTTATTCTAATACTTCATAAAGTAAAAAGCTATATTCAAGTTCTCAAAAATTATATAGAAATATATAAAATGTATGCGTCTGAAGCAGGATATTATGAATCTGAGTCTAAGAGCAAATATGCTTACCAGGGAGATATATAGTGTAGCTACAGTGGAGACGGTAGCTTACATGAAAGAACAAAGGGGTACTTTTTTCGATAAATACTGGAGTTTCCACGAAATGGACAAAAGATTAACTTTGTATTGAATGTTAACTGCACATTCAATAGAAAGTTATCACGTCAAAAAACACAGCAAATTCTATTAATAAAACTAAGGAAAAAGTGTGAGACAACAAAAAATGAACAAATGGTACACACAAAGATATTCTTAGTAATTTAGGGTTCCACAAAAATGGACATTCTCTACCTTGAAGGTATATAAACATTTATTAAGACCTTGTGCGATAAACAAATCCTAGCTAAGTTTTTCCAAACTAATGCCACAATGCACTTGGAATTGGGCTTTTAAAGTACCGCTTTCATATTTGTTGACTTGACCATCAAAGCAGGCCCCTAGAGTCACCCTCCGAGCCTCTTTAACGCTTATTACTTGTGCAGACCAAGTCATTAAGTGGTCTTACTTTAAAAAGGGCTAAATAGAAAAGGCAAATTTCTCCATCATAATCTCCCTTGTACTAATGAAGTTTAGTGCTAATCACTTATATTCAGTCCTTGACAGAAGCACATCAATGTACGAATATATAGAGTATTAAAATACTTTTACATAATATTATAGATTGAAATACTTATTAGTGCAAAATGACTTTATTTAATCAAACTTAGTAAATAGTATTGTAAAAGACCCCTGAAAATAATCCTAAAATATAATAATAAAAAAAATCAGGTTAAATTAAATTACACTAATTTATTAATAATCATCTATCAACTAATTTAAATAACTAAACTAAAATTAATCTTTTTTTTTTTTTTTGCAAACTAAAATTAATCTTTTTGTAAATAATGTAAATTAAATTCTTGTTAAACATATAAAAGAAAAAAAAGTCTTATAATGAGTATATTAACTTATGATTTACAACTAAAATAAATATTTTAAAAGTACCCTAAATCTAGTAATAGATTTCATATCAATAGGAGTATATATGGTCAAATCAGAAGAAAGTTAATGGTCCTTATTAATAAGGAAATTGTTATTGGGGAATTATATTTTCAATTTCCATCATAAATGTAATGTCCAACATCTCATCTACCTATTTATTAAAGCTCTTCTAAAGTTGTTTAGTTTGTAAATCAATTCACACATTAGTAGTATGAAAACCGGTGTGCCGATTCCATCCAAAATTAGAAAATGATGTATTATTAATTTATTATAAAGCTTTTTTGTGATGTCATATAAATTAGTCTATTATTGACTCCTAATAGAAAATTGTTGTTCATTATTTATTTTATAATAGATTAAATTGGGTAAATTTAATAATTTGATAAAATAATTAGTTTAAATTATTCCATTATTTACTCTCAGAAAATGACGTTTGTGATTTTTTTTTATTATTTATTTTAATAATAATTGTTTTTCAATTAGATTAAATTGGGGAATATAATAGAAATCATATTAAAAATATTTCTTAATAAAACAAATTTCAAAAACTGTGAAATTACATAGGTGAAATAGAAAAATAAATTTCCAATAAAAGTCCTACCTGAAAAAGAAAATTAGGTTTTTAAAAATTTATTTATTGAAGTCATAACTAAAATATTTTTTTATTTTATCTTGGTATAATTGAAAAAACTAAAGAGTATAATATTATTAATTAATCATGAAAAAAAAAGCAATCTAGACTCTAAACTCTAACAATTTATTAACGAATTTTATCCTTCATACATATACCAATATTAGTATAAAACCTCGTGTAATGCACGAAATTCTTAGTATAAAGATATAAATAAATATAATTTTCAGAAATATGTAATAATAAAATTTATTATATATATACTAAAGATGAAGTAATAAATAATAATTGTTAAAAATAGGGTGATATGACATTTTTATATGTGTAATAAATTTAAATAGTTTGTAGATGAGTAAAATATATAACAGGGTGATTAATTTTATTTGCCACTTGAGCCAATATCACCAAAAAAAATTCTTTCGTCTAGCGTGGCTCTAAAAGAATGACATGTGTGATTTTTTAGTTTTGTATTAAATTGTATAATGATTAGTTGAAATAATTTTTATAACTGAATCTGTCTAAATCTTAATAAATTATTTAGTATCATCTAAATATTGCTTACTTTATTTTCTTTTTAAATTTCTCTAACAGTAATTTATTAAAAGATATATGGTTAATATTTTGTTCCCTAATTTATAATTTAAATTTGTTATCAGCTAAATGATTCTTAATTTATTGTTTCTATTCTCATAGTCAATTCATAGATTACAGTATTTGATTAGTTGAAATAATTTCTATAACTAAATCAGTAAATTTAACGAGTTAAATATTGATTGACTGTCAAATCTTCAATTGATGTAAACTGATCAACTATTTAATTTAGTTGATTTAAATAATTCAATAGAAAAATTACACATGACAAGTGCTCTAATACTAGACTTTTCACGGCTTTTTTTACTAGATGTTATGATTTATGCACAAAGCTTTAGTTTTCAACAATTAATTTTTATTTAAGTACACCATAATTATGTATAGTATAAGTTAGTTTTATTATAGTAGAAATATAAAATGATAGATGATTATAAATAGTTACTATCTAAACAAATAATAAAGTATGCATTGAACTTTTCACATCAATTCATTTTAATGAAAACTAATTCAATTGAATATTTACTTATCTAAAAAATGTGTTTTAAAATAATTTATGTTATAGTTGCCTAATTAAGTTTTGAAAATAATATGTGTAAGATTAGTTTAATAGATATGTTACTAAGATACTTGTTTCTTTCACCTTAATTTTATCAAACAAATATCCAAAATAATATTGTTTTGAGATAAATAGCACATAAATAGTATAAATACTTGGCATCAAAATATTAATATCATTTTGAAATAAAATTACATATAAAATTAGGTGTAATATGTTAAAATGTTAATACTTAAGATTTTTTTAGGAAAAATTACCTAGAATAATCCAATCTTTTCATGATCTTCCTACAATAATTCTACCTATTGATTAACCATGAATAATCCAAACTTTGAAGGGTATTTTCATAGAGTAAACCCAATAACTTGATGATTTGCTATAGCAAGTTTTTTTTTAAAAAAAAAGATAAATTAAAATAAAATATCAAAAAAAAAAATTTTATGTTGAAAAAAATTCTGATTTTTTTATTGTTCGGAATATTTATGTAAATGCAAAATTTTTCTCTAATTTTACATTAATTTTCAGTTAACCTTTTTGGTGAATTACCTAGTATAGCAGGTCATCGGTTTACCCATGATTACTCTAGGCAAATACCCCTTAAAGTTGGGATTATTCATAGTTAATCAACAGTTGAAATTATTGTAAGAAAATCATAAAATGGTTGGATTATTCTAGGTGATTTTTCTTTTTTTTTCGTAAACTATGTATCAATTTTTTATTTTATTTTATATTTCTTGATCAAAATCTCAACATAAAAATATCAATATACTATACATCATCTCAATATAAAATTATTCTAAAAAACATTTTAATCAACATTTTAATTTTATTTTTATATATTTCAATTATAGTTATAAACCAATTATAGTGTAAGATACTAATCTAAAAATTTAAATTTCTTCTAACTAATATTGAGATTAAATTATCTGATTGCTAACATTTATTTTAATATGCTAAAATAACATAAGTCGCAATTAGACTAAAAATTTAGATATCAAAATCATAATTATATTTATCTACATATTGATATTAAGTTAGTCAATACAATAAGTATTGTTCATATTTTCGATTTTCAATTATTAATTAACTTTTAAAAGTAAAATACATATCTCAACTTCCTTTTATTATTATTATTATTATTATTATTATTATTATTATTATTATTATTATTATATGAAATCAATTATAAATTCAAACAAAAATTATAAATTAATGATTAATTTTTTATTTTTTGAGTTGATAATTGATTTTCTTATATTGATTCAAATTGTCATTTTGATTACTTAATTTAGTATTTTTTTATTATAGAATATTCAAATAATATGAACTTATGATAATCTTTATATTATGATTTTCTCTCAAAAATATTTGTGTATGTAATTTTATTTCCAATCCTAATACAAAAGATTAATTCAAAATATTTATTAGACTTTTTTTCTTGATAATCGTTATATATTTTAACTTATTCATTTATCATTTTTAGTCATATTATGGTTAAAGAAAATTTACTCCAAATAATATGCCATATAGTTATTTTTTAACCAATCAAAATTTACCATTTATCATGGCTTCTTAGAGGATGACACTTAGAATTTCCAAAAATTTTTATAGTATTGTATGATTACTCCAAATAAATTCTAATAAAACTTCTTTACTTGATTAAGTACTTCTATAATTGAAATATTAAATAGTATAATTTTGTTGATTAAAAATAGTTGGAAAATAATGCTGAGTTCACCCAATACACTACTTGGTCATTGGTCTCGCTTTCTAATCTAAAATTATTCTTCTTTATAGTAGTCTTGAGGGATGGATGTCAACATCAAAGGAGTTAACATATGAAATGATAGGGAGTAGGGACACAAATCCTTTTCTTTCTAAAAGGAAATTTGATTTTCTGGATGCCAAAGGTTGTGAATTTCAGACACACGAAAGATAAAACCCATATAAAAACACACAATAAATTTTATCATTATGTTTATTATTTTATTTTTAAATATAGTACAACCAATAAACAAATACTCTTCTAATCATTTTGAATTCGCATAATCTCAAAAAGAAAAAAAATAATTTTCAATTCACGTCATTTATAAATATGATAATTATACTTTTATTACAGTTGAAATCTATACCTTTAAATAAAAAAATTAATTTGATTTATTTTCAAAAAATAAAATTAATGTAAATGAGACAATCAGAGCTATTAATACTAAAAGTAATATATAATAATAAAAATTACTACTTATTTGAGATCTCTTAGTTCTTGATTCATTATATGATCAATACCTTACACATGTGCAAAATCGTGTTTGAAACAGTTTGAGTTGGATCTATCAGAACATGATTTAAACATGATTCGACACGACTCAAAAATTTAATTGTCTCATTAAAATTGCTATAATCATATTTTTTTTATCCATTCCGACACTACAACAAAACTAACTTTTTGCAATATAGGATTTACTGATATAAAAAAATGACACTGATTTATATTTTAAAGTGTAATAATTATTGGTTTTATTTTAAGTTCCACCAAAAAGTTATTTAATGACATTTTATTTGACTTTTAATAACATATGTAATTGTTACTATAGTCTATAGTGATATTTATGTAAACTGTCACTAAATTCTATTTTGCGAAAAACTTTAGTATGATTTTTTATAATACTGCTAAATGGTGTAATAAATGTCACTAAATTCAATATATATATATATATATATATATATATATATATATATATATATATATATATATATATATATATATATATATATATATATATATATATATATATATATCATTAGAAATTTAAAGTAGTAATGTTTAAATTAAATATTGTTAAATATATCACACTGAAAGTAAATTACGTGGTGTAAAATGTTTACTAAATTTTAAATTTTAGCCATATAATTTTACATGTTCGCAATAATTCGCCACCGCACATTTAATATTTCGTACAATTTAATCTCTACATTTAAACTTTTGTATCTAAATTTTGCAAAACCAAATCATAATGCTTAATGGACAGTACCCCTAGCTAAAACTACTGGATCTTTGTCCATCAAATCTAAAATCTAATCAAACATCCAAATATAAACCGATCATTAAAGAATTTTAAATTATTCTAAATAGTCCAATTAAATTAATTAAAACATATACTTTTATACTTCTAAAATTTAATTTTAGTTTTTTAATGTTTAACACGCTATTTTGGATGTTAAAATTGACAGCGTTGATATTAAAACATACTCTATCATTTGACTCCAAAAACTCTTATATAATTGAGTCAAATGATGCAATTTCAATGGGACAAAAAGAGTACACTTTGTACAACAATACTAAATGGTGATAAGAATAATTTATATATAGTGTAAATTTTCATTATATATACCATGTCATTTCCATGATAATTAAACTTTGATCATAAAAAATTTATACTATCTTTGTTCTCTCAGATTTGCATCAAAGAGAAAAATGATGATTTTTAAGAAAATGGTAATAAATGAAGAGATATAATAAATTGCGTGAAAAAAATAAAATAAAGTTAAAATGTATGGATGAGATTAAAAGAAAATGGTAGGTCATCATTCAAAAATAGAAATGATGCAAATTAAGTAGAACAGACCAAAATTATAAATGCTGTAAATTCAATGGGACGAAAGGAGTGTTGTTTATAATTTTTCATTACCATCTAATATCATTTCAAAATGTAATGCATTAGAATAAATTTTGTGAAAAAATAACATTATTAAAGGAGAATAAACATAACCATTAAACTTGTCAAGAGACTTTCTAATCTCCAACTAAAATTATACAAACTTTTCATTACTATATTTTCATCGGTTAATACCAACAACGAAACAAATAGTTGATATGACAATATAATATTATTAGGAATAAAATAAAGTTATAAAAAAAGAAGAAAACAAAGTGGGGAAAGAAGGTGGGGGTAAAAAGCAGTGGAGAGAAGGTGCATTGGGAAACAGCTCCCGCGCTGTTTTCGCGGGGTATTTCTGAAAGATGTCTCAGAAGGCTTAAAAGGGGCAAGGACAAAAGCTACCTTGCATCACTTACAGTATTGCAGTGTTATTGTTAGTATTGCAATTTCAATGACCCCATCATCCCCATTTACTACTCCAAGTCCTATACCAGACCAGACCGACTTGCATTGTAGTAATTTCTGTCCCACACTGTTTTTTTTCTTTCTATTTTATTGATTATTAATCTGCACTTCGTTATTTCGTCTCATTTCATGTCAGTCACATTGTGATTGTTGCATGCCCTTCAATTATACTCCTACTCCCTACTCCAACTCTAAACTCCATTTGTTTTTGTTACTAATGACGCAAAATACACATATTTAGTACTTCATGTGTCCCATCTAGAGGTGTGCCAAATCAGACCAAATTAGACCGCACTGATTGCATTCAGTCCAGACTTCGAATCTTACTAATTCTTCATTTCGGGTTTTCGGTCCGGTTCGAAATAAGCCCAAAAAATATAAATTAGACCGGATTAGACCATATATATATAAGGTAATTTTCAAGAGAAATTATATTTGCGATTTTTATGTATATACTTCCTCCGTTCTAATTTACTTGTAATATTTGCTTTTTTACGTAGTGCAATGCACTAATTTAATCTTTAATATCTTTAATTATGTATAATAAAAAATTATAAAAATTTAATATTAATAATATTTGCAATGAGACGAATCAAACAAGATCTCACTTGACTATATTTTAACCTATAGATTAAGAACTAATCACAAATTAAGAGTCATGAATAAGAATTGCTATTTTTGCCAATATTGTAACTAATATGGAACGAAGAAAGTACATATCTAAAGGACTTTATGTATCTTATTTTTAACACAAAATTTTTTTTAACTCAAATAATTCAATTTTATAATTATTAATTTGCTAAAATATTTCAAAATTTTCCATCTTTTAATTTATTTTTGATATAACAAATTGCATCCAGTCAAAAACTGACATGGGCAGAAATCAGTTTAGACTGGGACCGAACTGGATAGAATCGGTCTGGTCTCCGAACATTACATATCCAAAATTCGGTCTCCCAATCTGGATTTAGATTGATGCACACCCCCTAGTTTTGTCCCCTCAAAAAGTTGATATACTTTGTGGTTTTTTAGAGTAATAAACTCATACAATAAATAATTAAAAGGGAAAACTCAAAGGAATAGACAGGAATATCACTACTATAGTATACTAATTTTGATGTAGCATCGGGTGTAACTATCACAATTTGTGTGCACCAATCTTACTTAAAAAATATAATTAAGTACAATAATCGAGAAATATTTGCTATTGTTAAGTTGGTACACACTAAAATAATGTGAGCTAAGTCTTTATAAAATTTTTACATAACCAACACGGTGATACACCTTTATGTCATCAATCCAGGCCGGTTGAACAAAGGAGAGACTTGAGCTTTAAGTTTTGCTGATAATTTGAGAATGTAATAAAATGAAATATTCTACTTTTATTTATTTATTATTATTGTTATTTCATTTAATTTTTGTATGTTTATTAATGCACTTTTTGATTATAAAAACCTCAAATTATGTTTAATTAAAAATTAAAAACTATTAAAATTAATCATAAGAGTGAATATTCTATTTAATTGTAGGGGATTAGGAGAAAACTAAAATGGAGTCTTATAACCGCGAATCGTTGGCAAAAGAAAGACAAAGACGGATTAAGTGAGGTGGGGTTTAAACAAAGATGTGGTTGACAATTAATTTTTTATTAGTTTTTAGGTTGATTTTAAATGATTTTTTTGCTAGTTTAGAAAATACCTTTAAGTAAAGATCAAAATCAAAACTTCCTTATTCTAGCTTTTTTATTGACTTTTGATTTACAATGTATTTTTTCTCTAATAAACCACTAATAATCATTAAATAATTTTTAACGTATATCTTCTTAACAACTGACTTACCCAATATGAATGGAAGATATAATAAGTGATTCATAGCAGCAGCTTAAGAACTTCATGACATTGAGTGACAAAGTCGGATCTCCATCACATATTCACATTACCCAATTACACCATTATATGTCGATGGATTCTTGTAAATTTTTATTTACGGGCATGGAACGACATTCTCAGTACATGAAAGAGATGAAAGGGGTTTTCAACCCTTGAAAATTTACTATTATACTCTGTCGCTTCTTTAAATTTGTTTTCATAAAGAATATTTTTGGAAATTAAAAAAAATATAATTTTTTCGATGATAAATATGTTATTATATTAAATCATAAATTTAATAGAGAAAAAAATGTAAACTATAAACATTAAAAAATATTAAAATAAAGTTATTAAAAATAATATAAGACCACAATTATTAAATTTTTTTTTAATAAAGTTAGTAGAAAACGTGAGGGATAATTAACTATATTAAAATAAAGTTATTGGAAAATATGTAATAACCATAAGCATTATTAAAACGTTTAATGGGAATCATGAATGAAACTAATTATGTTCAATATTTATGAAATACATAGAAATATTGTTAATAAAATTAACAAATGAAATAGCTCAAATGAAAAATGAGAATAATTTCAAGAAACAGAGGGAGCAATATGTAAAATAACAACATTAAAAAGCACATTTTCTATACAACTTACATATTATGAGTGATGAATGAATAACAATAAAAATCAAATGGATATTAAGAAATGGTGATAGTAGTAATAATTGATTTGTTGTGTCACCATGGATAATGAAACTAGAGTTTCTTCCTTGTGGCCTTTGTTAGGGTTTTCAACTTCTCGCGGTTTTTCTTTGCAAAATGAAATTTCACTTAATTATATATTATTCTCTTAAACAAAATATAACATAACACAATATTAATTGATGAATAGTTAATACTATTATAGTGTGATATTTAATTCCAACTATACGTAATATATATAAGATTCTCGGTTAAAATGTACTAGTAATTTGACTAAAATATTAAAAAAAAAAAAAAAAAAAAAAAAAAACTTATTTGTAATTAGTATAGCTTGAAATTTTGAAGCATAGATTGAGACAACACAATAATTGTCGATCTATAGATCTTATTACTATGTCTAGGAGAGTGCTCCATTGTTCATACTCCTCATCACAGTTTTACTGCTTTGAAGTCTACACTATAGTAAATATGGGATGTGCCCTCTGTGTATCGTTGTTTGTTTCCAATTGGATGATGAATAAAGAAGTTTTTGGCTAGATGGTACACCATCTAGCAAGTCAATTTAGAAGCGGCTGTTTATATAGGGAACTTACCAACTATTACTTCTATCATTTAATTACGTTTTTAGTTGAATTGGTTACTTTGATAGAGTATCAGAAGCCAGCGTAACAAGAGATCATGAGTTCAAATCTCAACTACACCTCATTTAAAGTGGAATATAAGCGTCAGATATGAAGGGGGCTCATGCTGCATCCACACTTCTAGCCCATAGGGCTCTCGTGTGAGGGGGCGTGTCAGAGTATATAACATATTCTGAAACCTAACAATCAGCTTAAACTTTTATTTCAATTTGTTCCTTGACATTACCTAATGACTAATGTTAAATTCTCTATAGTGAGAAAGCACCGTATAACGAAAAAGCTCTCACATATTTGAGTTATGTAATACTTTTTCATAGTGACCAAAATAGTAGTACTCTATTTAATTAGTTAATTGTAAATTATATAATCTTTTTCAAGGTTTTAACTATTCACTTCAATTTTTAATTTAAATTGTTTTCTGATATAGAATTTGAATACATAATTTTATAATTTGTAGTGTACTTATGTATACCATTATTTATAATACGATAAAATCTCTATAACACACATGTACTCCCTCATATAGATTGTAGCCAACTCCCCAACCTTAGAAATGAAGTGCTGGAACTGCAATTCTAAGACTATTCCCTATGCAATCTCCCTAAATGACTACTCATGATTAATAAGAATGACGAATGATACGACTTACGCCTGCAATCATAAATAAATGAAAATAATTCTTAATAATGAAAAAGTAGATCAAATCACGAGATGTTGAAGGATACAAAGTGGGGGTGCGAAAGGAGCGTATTGTGCTACATCGATAATACGTTGTGGTGTCATCCATCGAAGAGTGATGCACAAGAACAACATGTAACTCACAGGAGATGGTGTCCATACCTCATCCTTGGACGCAATATGAGGTATCAGCTCAACTGGTGGTCCCAACTCGCTATATGACACCGTTTGATCTCATTTCAATCTTTTGATACGTTTTCCTATCTCGAAATGCAATGCCACTCGGTGTCTATGTCGCATACTGGAGGGGTGGCCTATACTAGGCCATACTGGTGCATTACGTGCTCTGGGATATGAACTTCGAACACGTTGAAGCGTATAAGTGTTAAACATGCCCTTCACGCAACTGTCGGTGTCCCCGAGTGCTAGGACAATGTAAATGTCTCGACCGGGTAAGGGTCCTAAAGAAACTATAAATTGATTAAAATCAATATAATATGCAAGATAATTAATTGAAATATATTATTGGGGATCAAGAGGAAATTATTTACCCGGTGGGGTCGCAATAGATCAAACTGGTCATGAAAAAATTCCACTCTAGATCCAGTCTGAGTCTGCGTACGTCTCATAAAGCCCCACCTCGATTCGTAAAAGGCCACTAGTGGTGGTTGCTATGGTTGAGGAACAACACAATGACAAACATGTCTCAATGGTTGGCCAATGAGAATGCGCTCCCATACCCACAACTATAACATTTAAACAATCAGAGTTATTTAATTTGTAACACCCTGTTAAATTATCGATTTAAAAAAATTTTAATACTATTACATAATTATGTTAACATATAAACTACTCAAAGCTAATGTGTTCTATTTTTCACCTGCTATATTACTAAGGGTCGAACAATCTCTTTATAGTTTTTCTAAGCAAAATGACGTAATCTCCGATATAGGTAGCCTAGGGTCGCGGAACCTCAACTGTAGTTCTCAACGCGTAATTATGGTTGGTCTAGTAAAATCAAGTACAATAGCTCGACTTGGCTGTTGGTTTTGTCAACAAACAAGACAACGCCAATCAAATATAAAAGATATGCCTTAGTGTATCCCTCAATAGTGACCTTATCAGCATCATCAGAGATGTGGGAGGTCTATACCAGCCAAGTAATGCGCAACCCATTCCCTTAGACTATACCAGCGTAAGGCCACTCTCGAAGTATCTGTTGAACTATATCTTGCCAGCTTGATAGCTAGCGTCCAATAGTGGACACAACTTGTCCCTTGATGGGAAGCCATGTAAGTAAAGCTACATCAAGCAGGTGATGGTAGCCTCACCTAATGGAAGATGAAATGTGTGTCTCTTAACGTCATCTCTCCACCAATGTTTGGATCATGGCATGATCTACTCTGAAGTAAGCGACAAAAGGAAGTCATATAACATCGCATGCTTAGGGTATGGAATGATCCTTGGGTTTATATCTCAGGGAGCAAAGTCGGGATGCCTCATGTATAGTGAGTTCGTATCAAAGACCTGCAAATGCAAAATACTTTAGTCTTTCAATCATCGATCAAATTAAATTTAGTATGAAGTTTTAATTCATTCAAGTCCACGTGTGAGTTGTATAGGAAAAGTTTTTGTTTACCACCAATATACTCAACATGCGTATTATTTGTTTGAATTTCCCCAT
The DNA here is from genome assembly GCF_026212465.1 of Amaranthus tricolor. NCBI lineage: Eukaryota > Viridiplantae > Streptophyta > Magnoliopsida > Caryophyllales > Amaranthaceae > Amaranthus > Amaranthus tricolor. The sequence continues at coordinate 13,880,894 of NC_080059.1, read as the reverse complement.
TCCAAAACCATATTATAGTCACACAATATGCGGCTATTTATTACAAAAATATATTTAAAATCAATACCAAGTTCATGACAAAAGACAAGTATATCTAACATAAACATAAAGTTCTAATTCCTTAAACTAAACTAATTAAAAGTACTACAATCTTGAAGAACTACAATTCATCATCAACAATTATACTTAACACACACAATTAAGTACTAAATTCACTTAATAAGTAGGTTAAGCAACTATATTAATTTGCAAATATATGACCTAGATTTGAATGAACATAAATAAAAAGATTAAACCTTAAAATGATTTGAGAGGTTAAATTGGAAGAAGGTGGGGTGATTTGAGAGGTTGAAGAAGTTTTGATAAAGGTTCTAAAATGGTGAAATGTCGATTTTTAAAATCATTACGGCAACTGATTTAGGGGAAATAATTAAGGGGCCTAAAAGAAGACCTATTGCATCTTTATTGCCACGTTTTTGTTCACTGTTAGTAACAACAAACAAAAGAGTTGGTTAGATAAAAAATAAGACCCCCTTGTTCAGAGTTAGCAACAACAAATAAAGATGTTTGAATCATTTTGATCATTTATTTGTTCGCTGTTCCTAAAAACGAACAAATATTGTACATTAGATTTGGGCAAAAAAAAATTATTTTAAAAAATAAATATTTACCCAAATTTAGTTTGAGAATTTTTTTCGAAGAAACTTATTTATTTCGAATTTTCGGTTCTTTAGGTTGCTACACCCTTTCAAGATAAGGAAAACAAATATCAATCACAACCATGGTGTTTCGTTTCGTTCCCTATTGCATGACATGGAGTAGTACTACGTACTATGTTATTTCCCAATTTCTGGAAGGCTTTTTCCAATACTTTACTCTTGTGTTTCCCTTGAAACTAATTGCTGATGAAGGTTTTCTGGTAAGTATGAGGAGGTTCATGTTCTGTACCACCTCTTGGCTTGGATCAACGAGACTTCTTAACTTAAGCTTAGATTGGATGGCTCTTTAACACTATTTTTGCTAATAAAAGATTATTTGACAAAACACAACAAAACTAATTGTTAAATATATAAAAATTGGTGTTAATTTAGAAAAACACTCATTAAATTGGCATTATTCTAAATTATTAGTATTATTATAGAAAAAATAGTGAAATTTTGTATTATTCACTACAATTTTCCTTAAATATATTACTTAATTTGTTAGATATTGTAAACCCATAGAAAATATTTCTAGCATCTCCACCAGTAATTAAGGTTGATCTAACCGTTATAGGAGATTATTTTAATCAAGTTTTAATCTAGAATACACGGACACTTCTCTAGACTGGCGTGTCCTGTGTCGGATACGTGTCGGACACGGACACGCGAAAATCTGTGTCCGACACGCCAAATGAAGTGTCTAATATTTTAATATTTTTTCGGACACGCGGACACGGCATGGACACGACAAGGGACACGACAAGCAATCAAGGACACGTTTTTTTGAAAAAAAAAATAAAAATAAAAGTTGAAATGTTGTTCTTGATTTTTTTTATATCCTCTTTGAATATTTGTTAATTGCTATTTGTTAAGGTTAAATTGTTAATGTGTTATTTGTTAATCTTAAATTCTTAATATTAGTGTTTGTAATTTGAATTTTGAAAAGTTGAAATGTTGTTTTTGATTTTTTTGTATATCCTCTTTGAATATTTGTTAATTGTTATTTGTTAATGTTAAATTGTTCATGTGTTGGTAATTTGAATTTTGAAAAGTTGAAATGTTGTTCATGATTTTTTTGTATATCCTCTTTGAATATTTGTTAATTGTTATTTGTTAATGTTAAATTGTTAATGTGTTATTTGTTAATCTTGATTTTTAAATCTTAAATTTACCTATTTATTTGGTTTTCTTTGATTTGGTTTGTATGACTATTTTTAAATACTCATGTTGTTTATTTGGTACTTATTTGCATTTTATGTGTGTTTTATGTTTTTAAAGTGTTTATTTACATATATCAAATGAAAGATTGTAAAATTATCTTTAATTTGATATATTTATTATATTACCATTTTCGTGTCCCCGTGTCCGCCATTTTTAAGTTGGCGTTTTCCCGTACCCGTGTGGTGTCCGTGTCTGTTTTAGTGCAACCTAGGTTTTAATTTAGTGAGTAACAAGGTAATATTTGTGTCGATCACCATATTTGTTTATTTTATTTGTCACATTCTTTTAGAAAAATTATAGAAATAACTATTACATTATAGCTACATAGCATTTCACATAAATTTTTATTTAGTAGTTAATTCTAAAAATTTAGTTCATGTCATATATTTCATAACAAATTATCATATATAAATATATATATATATTTGATAAAATGTTAAATACGATCATATTTTTATATGTTTTTTAAAATAACAATTAGGTAGAACTTAACAATACAAAAGTATATGGTGTTTTTAACAAAAAGGAATTAAAATTTTGTGATAAAAAATAAATTTCATATTACTTTATAAAAAATGGTTCAACTAATACAAACTTTCTTACAAAAAACTATAAAAAAACATGATAATATCTAAAAAAATATATAGTTGTTCAAATATCGATCAAAAATTTAAAAATCATACTATACAATTAAAGGTGATGTAAAAAGTAATTTTATGTTTACTTTTCCAATACTTTTTCAAAGATAAAAAAAATAAATAAAGTTAGCTTTGCACTTTTTCATATTCAATAAGTGAAAAGCTAGTTTATTAGTAAAGTTATGGACAAATATCATCTTAAAATTCTTGAGGGGAAAATATTTTTAAACGATAAAATATTTTAAGAAGATAAAATAAAAGCTAGTTTATTAGTAAAGTTATGGACAAATATCATCTTAAAATTCTTGAAGGGAAAATATTTTTAAAAGATAAAATATTTTAAGAAGATAAAATAAAAGCTAATTTATTAGTAAAGTTATGGACAAATATCATCTAAATATATTGAAGATAAAATATTTTTAGCAGAAGACGTCTTATTAACTTTTGAGTATTGTTCTTTTTATTCTAGTAATAGTTATGAATAATAATAATAATAATAATAATAATAATAATAATAATAGCTTTGTGTTTAAAGGGCCCCACCTTGATCGACAAAGGCGTTTAATTAAGTAATAATATATGTATAAATAATAGTGTAAATATAATAAGGTTAGTAATGACAATTAAAAATGTGGAACTGTTAGTTTGGTCATTGGCAGTCACAAAAGAAACAACGTACAACTCACCTAACAAAGCATTTTGACAGTTGTGTTTACTGTTGACATGATTAAAACCTCTAAAGCAATTAGGATAATATTCTGGATAATTAGGCTAATTGTGTGATTCATATGCTTCCACCATACATATTCGGTTTATCAATCAGTAAATTATACTCTTTTATCTTTTGCATTCATAAATCAGAATTATTAATAATTGGATTGTACTCGTGAAAAACCACCATCCCATTATTTTAAAAGTTCTATGTCACATAAAATTTGCCATAAACTAAAATCAGAATTTTAAAAAGGATAAATTATAATATCATCCTTCCAAATATCTATTCAAAATATGCAATATTGAATAGCCGCTTATTACTTTAGTTCCTTAATTTCATATATTGAATATATGATACTTAATCGCTATGAGTTGGCTCTAAATATCAGAATCATATATATATATATATATATATATATATATATATATATATATATATATATATATATATATATATATATATATATATATTTGTTAAAGCAAGTGCCAATATTCATAATTATGACGTTAACTTTGAACATTTAATCGAACATGCTTTATCTTGTAGGGGTCGATAAAGATGTGTCCTATTACGATGGTTTAAGGTTAATTTAAAATTTTCACATCAAGTTTTTGGTTAATTTAAAATTTAAAATTTGCACATCAAGTTTTTGGCGTCGTTGCCGGGGAAGCGATGTATAATTTATTTGTTTAGTTGATAAATTTACGTGATACTTTTGTGTTGGCCATGGCTATATATATTCTCTTTTCTGCAATATGAAGGTGAGCAATTCCACGCATATTTTTCTAGATTTCAAGATTATGTGAAATATTTGTATCGTTGTGGTTACACTTTTTACTATGAGGATTTGGGCCATGTGATATTAGAGGGGTTGAACTCCGAGTCTTGGAGTCTAGCCAACTATTTGGGTAATAGTCATACACTTAACTTGGATGACAATTATCGTTGGGATTTATTTTGCAATATGTCTGCTCAGTGTTTGCAAGATGAACAAAGTCAGGAATCTCTTTCTAGAGAAATATCAACGATGATCGAGGAATTTGTAATATGGAACGAACAATTAGCTGAGCAATCAGATAGACTTTCCTGTAATCAAGGAATTATCGATCAGATGGTAATGGATAATGAGAAAACCAATTGTGCGACAATTGAGCTTGATGATTTCCCTTCTTTAAAGGATAGTATGGGTGAGTTACACTTTCCAATGGAACAAGGTGATATCCTTAATAACTCTGGAGACTTGCCCATTGATTTATCTTGTGATAGCTCATTTATTGTTCCTCTATAATGGTGTATGAATCTTCAGATATGACTTGTGACAATGATTCTTGTGTTGAAACCTTGCCAAAGGAATTTTTGAGTCTTTGTGCTCAAGCCTTGGAGCAAAAGGTCGAAATTATGCATTCAAATGTTAGTAGCAATAAAGATCTTAATTCATCTCATAAGAGTCATATTGGTGAGGAGGTAGAGGAGTCACATGGTGAAAATTTTGCAATTAATAACATGTTTATTGATGATGAGGAAGTAGGTCTTTAGTGTCTGATGCTATTGAGTCTTATGATATTACTTCTTGTGATTGTGTCTCTCCATCTCCCTTCATTGATTCACCACCCACTAAGCGTGAGTCCACCATCAACCATCCCAACGTTGTTAATGAGGAGTGTCATTCCAAGTCTATTTGGGAATGTGAAGTAGATGCACTTGAGATAAAATTAGAGGGTAACGGAGTCTATGATGAAGAAACATTAACAGTGATTAACTCTTTTGATATTGCGTCTAGGTCATGCTAGTTATTCATTGATTAATACATTAAGATCTAAAGACCTAGTTAGAGGACTACCATCTATAAAATTCCTTAAGGATGAAATATGTGATCCTTGTGCCAAAGGAAAACAAGTAAGGTCATCTTTTAAACCAAAGAATGTTGTGACCACCTCAAAAACGCTTGAATTATTACACATGGATTTGTGTGGACCTATGAGAATACAAAGCCGTAGTGGCAAGAGATATGTGTTTGTTATTATTGATGATTATAGTAGATTTACATGGACTTTATTTTTAGTTAGTAAAGATGAAGCATTTAATGAGTTTGTCTCTTTCGCTAACAAAATACAAAAATCTACCAATAATCAAATTGTTCACATAAGGTCAGATCATGGTAAAGAATTTGAAAATTCAAGCTTTATGAGTTATTGCAATGAACATGGAATAAGTCACAATTTTTCCGCCCCTAGAACACCACAACAAAATGGTGTTGTAGAAAGGAAAAATAGAACTTTAGAAGAAATGGCTAGAACTATGTTAATTGCTAGTGGTTTACCTAGAAATTTTTGGGCCGAGGCTGTTAATACTGCATGTTATATTTTAAATAGAGTATTGATAAGACCAATCACTTCTAAGACACCCTATGAACTGTTTAAAGGTGTTAAACCGAATATTGCCTATTTTCGTGTGTTTGGATGCAAATGTTTTGTACATGTTAATGGAAAACGGAATATAGGTAAATTTGATGAAAGAAGTGATGAAGCAGTATTTCTTGGCTACTCATCTCAAAGTAAGGCATATAGAGTCTATAACAAAAGAACAATGAGTGTGGAAGAATCCGTTCACATAATTTTCGATGAAACTAACTTTTTGTCAAGTGAACAGGATACAAATAATTTTAAGTTAGGTCTTGCAAATCTAGAGGAAGATGATGAAGAATTGAAAGTGGATGATCAAGAAACAGCTGGTGAACAGCCGGTTCCAGCAGAAGCAGAAAGTATTGATCAAGTTCAGGAACTGCCAGAACATCAGGAACAACAGACTGTTCCCAATCCAGCTGTTCCCACAGATGAGCAGAACAATCCAGTAGCTGAACAGAATGTTAATCAAGCTGATGAACCAGAACATGCTACTGTTCCCACAAGAGATTTTATGCCAAAACCTTGGAGATATCAAAAATACCATCCTCTTGATTTGATTGTAAGTGATTTGAATAAAGGAACACAAACTCGATCTCAAATGAGAAATTTTTGTGCACATTTTGCGTTCCTATCATCACTTGAACCCAAAAATCACGAAGAAGCTCTAAAGGATTCCGAATGGGTTGTAGCCATGCAAGATGAATTGAACGAATTTGAAAGGAACAAAGTATGGCATTTAGAACCCAAACCAAAACACAAGAAGGTAATTGGTTTGAAGTGGGTATTTCGGAACAAACTAGATGAGCATGGAATAATTATAAGAAACAAAGCAAGGCTCGTGGTCAAAGGGTACAATCAACAAGAAGGTATTGATTATACTGAGACATTTGCTCCAGTAGCAAGGTTAGAAGCTATTAGAATTTTAATTTCTTTTGCTGCATTTATGAACTTTAAATTATATCAAATGGATGTGAAATGTGCTTTCTTGAATGGTTTTCTTGATGAAGAAGTTTTTGTTGAACAACCGCCTGGCTTTGAGAATACCTCGTGTCTTGATCATGTCTATAAGCTTGATAAAGCTCTTTATGGGTTGAAACAAGCTCCAAGGCAATGGTATGAAAGACTATCAAAGTTTTTGATTCAAAATGACTTTATTAGAGGTAAAATTGATAAAACCTTATTCTTTAAGAATAAAGGTTCCAATATATTAGTTGTTCAAATATATGTTGATGATATTATTTTTGGTGCCACAAATGAATTTCTATGTAAAGAATTTGCTAACCTTTTGAGCACTGAATTTGAAATGAGCATGATGGGAGAATTAAATTTCTTTCTTGGTTTGCAAATTAAACAAACTGCTAATGGTATCTTTATTCATCAACAAAAATATATAAAAGAACTTCTTAAGAAATATGGCATGAATAACGCTAAAACCAACCATACACCCATGGCTACTAATGTAAGATTAGATGAAGATACAAATGGAACAAATATTGACCAAACTATGTATAGAGGCATGATTGGATCTTTATTATATCTAACTGCTAGTAGACCCGATATTTCATTTAGTGTTGGTTTATGTGCAAGATTTCAATCTAACCCTAAAGAATCACATCTAACTGCAGTGAAACGTATTTTGAGATATCTAAAGGGAACAGATGATTTATCATTATTTTATCCTAAAAGTGATGTCTTTGATTTGAAAGGCTTTAGTGATGCAGATTATGCAGGAGATCTTGTTAATAGAAAAAGCACGTCAGGTATGGTACAATTTCTTGGCTCATGTTTAGTTTCGTGGAGCTCCAAGAAACAAAACACTGTTGCTTTATCAACTGCTGAAGCTGAGTACGTAGCAGCAGCAGCTTGCTGTTCCCAAATGATATGGATAAAGCAGCAGCTAAGAGACTTTGGTATTAAGTATGCATGTGTTCCTATTTATTGCGATAATACCAGTGCCATATGCATATCCAAAGATCCAGTGCATCACTCACGAGTAAAGCACATCCATATTAGGCATCATTTTCTTAAGGATAATGTTGAAAATAAAAATATTATTGTTAAGCATGTAAACTCTAACGAGCAAATAGCAGATATCATGACCAAACCGCTTCCAAGGGAACAGCATGAGAAAATGAGATTGGAACTGGGCATGATCAAGTTGCATTAAAGGAAGTGTCATATATGATTCTTAGAGACAAAATAAAAATTGAAAATGATCAATCAACCACAATAAACTTGATTGAAAGATCAATTATGGAAAGGATCAGGTACGCATTTTTTAAAGGTATATACTTTGGATGTTCTTATGATTGCATGATTATTTTGATCAAACGGTAGTAGCATAATATTATCATTTTCTTATTATAAATAATAAAAATAAAAAAAAATAAAAAATAACAAAATAAAAATAAAAAAATAAAAATTATATATAAATTTTTTTTCCAGCAATTTTTTTTGGGGAAGTAGGAGTTGAATCATCGAATTCATCTGTCTCCATTTCGTGTATCTGTATCAAAATGCATAACTAAGGAAAATGGAACATTTAGTAACCGTCACCTCTCACAAATAAACCCACTCCCTCACGTTCCATCCTTCACTTCATAATCATTACCCTTTCCCTTTCACTCAACCCTAAACCGTCATTTTCTCCATTACTCTTTCTTTTCTCTCTCAAAACATCCATGAAGACCAAGAATCAGAGTCCTAAAATGAAGCAACCTGTACCTCTTCAAGTCATCTACCCACCTTCTCACAATCCTAAGCCTGAGTCTTCATCAAAAGAACAGGAGGGAACCCCCATCTCCCCGGAAACACATGCAGGCAGTAAGAGAACAAGAGGATCCAAGACACCTCTAACACGTTCTGTCAAGAAAATCAAGGTAACCCACTACTTGAATGCTGAGGAACTATCTAAAGAAATGTCAGTTGGCTTTGGCCTTGACAAAGAGTGGTATGAGACTACAAACTTTCCTCAATTTCACAAAATTCTACAAACTCAATATTGGGAATCACTCATGGGCGATTACTGCTGCAATCCCATTTACCCAGAAATTATGCGTGAGTTCATCTCTAACTTTTCTATTAATGATGGAGTTTGTTCAAGTTCAATTAAAGAAATTAAAATTGAGTTTGATAGTATGACGTTAGGACAGTGGCTAGGAGTACCAGCCACTGGTTTTGATGTTTATTATGTTGGGTCAAAAATTGCGTTTTCTGGAATTGATGAGAAGGATGTTTGGAGATGTTTAGGCGTTAGGCAAAAGAGAGGTAAAGTGAGTCACAATGTTTTGTCCCCCTTACACAAGTTACTCTACAACATTGCTCGAAGGTTTATTTTACCACGAAATTCAAAACGTAGTGAGGTAAGTCTTCGAGATGCCACTTTGATTTACTGTATGGTGAACAATATAAAGATTAATTTTCCTTCCTTGATGATTTCGCATTTAAATGATTGTATAGCCAAAAGATGTATGGTAGGCTATGGTGGTTTGTTGTCCTGGATTTTCTCAAAATTTGGTGTTCCACTTGGAGAATACAGTTTTCCTATGGGTCCCAGTAACATGATAGGTGCAAAATGTTTGAGTAACTTGCGCCTTAAATTAAATGAGGAAGGGATCCTTGAAAATGCTGTGGAACAGATTGAAATTGATTCTGATGATGAGGAACAGGAGGAAGAGGGGAAGGAAAAGGAGGAACAGGAAGTAGAGGAAGAAGTGGAGAAGGAGGAACAGGAGGAAGAAGTTGAAAAGGAGGAACAGGAGAAAGAAGGAGCTGGAGTTAAGGAACAGGAGGTTGTTCCTTCTGATAAGGAGGAAGAAGACAAGGGGATGGGACCTGAAGTTGCTCTTGATGATGACTCTAGGGCTGAACCCAGTAGTTTTCCCTCACCAAAGCCAACCACTCCACCATCCCATCATTTCCCATCACCACCACCATCACCAACACCAAGATCACCACCACCTGTTCAACCGTTTCAAAAACAAAGCTTTGATCAGACAACCATTCCTACTGCTCCCTTATACTCCATTCTCCTCAAGATTGATGATTTGCAGGATCGCTTCTTCAAATTTCAAGATGAGATTCGTGTTTCCCTAGCCTCATTAGCTGACCAGATGACTCAAATGGAGGCTCGTCTTGGTGCTAAATTGGATACAGTGGAGGTGGAAACAGAATATATTGATGAAGATGCTCCTGCTTCCTAGTTCTCCTTTAATATCTTTTATGTTTCTTTGCTACTATCTCTGTCACCAAACAATTTCTTTGTCTTTTGGTACCAGCTGGGGTACACCTCTTAAACATTGTTAACTTTGTTAAACCTTTTTACATATGCTACTAACTGTTAGGTTTGATTAGTCATTGCTTATCATGCTTGCATTCATTGTTATTGCTTTTTAATTTGTGCATCCTTATTCTCTCTTTGACTATAACTATATGTTTAGTGCTGTGGTTTGATTGCTTATCTTCTTTTTGAATGATGTCAAAAGGGGGAATATTTGGCACAAACTTAAATAATGCTTGAGCATGTTTGAGATCTAGTTAAATCTATTATGTTGGACTTATGGATTAAGGTGCTGGTTTGTTTCTGATGTTTGTGTTACTAGTTGTTTGTTTATGCTAATTTCTTTTAGCTCTGATTATGGATGATTATGGATTAAATCTACATTTTTCTCATTGTTTGATTTTATGATGAAATAATATAAAGTTGTTGTTTTGATTATTTCTAGAGTAACTGGTATCATGATATTTAGTTAAGAAGAGTTGTTTTGATCTCTAACATACTCTTCAACATTGGTTTACTCTATTTTGTTTTTAAGTTTGTTTGAAAAGTTTGTCATCATCAAAAAGGGGGAATTTGTTGGACCTCTTGAGTTTTGATGATGACTACACTTTATTTAAGCAAACATGTTTTTAGAGATTGTGCAGGTCGATATCCGATTATGATTATGATCGTTGATAGTACCTATGCCTTAGCTTATGGAAACATACATGTCAAAAGGTTTCAATTGATGTTAGGAGAAGTATATTGCTTGGGATGTAAAATGGAGACAGCAGATCTACTGTTCCCAAGTTGGATGTTCTAGCTAAACTGAAGTCTGGAGACAGCACACTGTTCCTGAGCTGAAGGTTGACTACGTTGACTAAAAAATCTGGTTATCATATTTTAATTATTATTTTTTTAGTTAATGTATTTTAAATTAAATTGTTGCAGTAATAATTTATTAAAGTTAATTGGCAAATCGTTTTTCTTAAAGAAAATGAATTCACGTTTTATTTGTTAAGATCCTTTATTTTAGGATCTATTTTTAGTAAATTCTGGATTTGTTAAAAATAGAATTAATTGACTTTGAATTAGTCTTAGCAAATCTTTCTAACCGGTTTTTATTCCTAAAAAATAGCAAGCAATCATTCCCACTAAGATTAACCGTTTTCTAAAAAAATAGCATGAAGTTCCAGCCATTAATTTGGGGAACAGGAATTACTACTGAAGAAACTGCTACTTTAGGGAACAGCGGTTATTAAGGGAACAGCGGTTATTGTTTTTGTACACGTGTGATTTGACTTAATCAAATCTTATGGAAATAACCGTGTGTTTGCTTAATCCACATTACTCCCATGATCTCTTGATAGTGGGATGATGGATTGGATTATTCCATTTTCTTAGGAATATTATTTTCTATAAATTGCAAGTTAATTCCGGTTTTTAAATGATGAGAAGTAATCCAACGTTTTGTGCTTAAGTGTTTTTCATACGTTTTTGTTGGATTTTACAAGAAATATTTTGTTCTTAAAGTTGCCAATTAATTTATAATATTTTCTTGATGCAACTCTTTGATTTATTTTAGAGAATTTCTATCCTTTTTGTAAGGGATTTTGAGAGTTTATGTAATTAGACTCGGGTGAGTCTAAGGGGGAAGTTAGATAGCTTTTAGTGAAGCTAGAGAGGATTAGCTTATTGTAAAGCTAAGTTTGTTGCTTTGAGTAAAGCAATTAGAGAGTGAAGAGTTGGCCTAGTTGTTTCGCTTCGAGTGAAGTAAGGTGTTTATTGTAATTGTAACTAATTGCCTTAAACATAGTGAAGTTGTTAGAAATCCCAAGTGGTCGTGGTTTTTCCTTTTGTTTAGGCCCAAAAGGTTTCCACGTAAAATCGTGTGTCTCTCTTATTATTTTGCTCTTAGTTTAAGCTTTATTTATTTTGAATAATTCCGCAAAAAACAGGGCACAATCGGTTAAATTTGCAACAACAACAATTCACCCCCCTCTTGTTGTTGTTCCCGTTCCTAATTGAATCAACAAAAATGTATAAAATTACATTATTGCATTTAATAGTGTAACTTGGGGGGACGCATACGTAGCACGCGGCCTGACAATTAGTATTATAAAAATAGTGGGAAGTATAAGTATTAAAACTTAGGTCCAAAGAAAAAGATAAACAAAGGAAAAGAAAAGGCGCATACAAAGGAAAGCACAAACTCGTTACTAGTTGGTAGCGACTCGTTGCTTTCCCCTACTAGCATAGAATGTAGGCAATACAAAACGTCAACTCGTTGCTAAGAAAATTCGAGTCAGCGCCTTCGACAACTCGTTGCCAGAGAGAATAACGACTCGTCATTTTTCCCTAGAAAATGAGGAATGTGTTTTTCATTACTTTCTTGGTTATTTTGCTTATGTAAGGTTATGTTATTTTATGAAATCTGATCAATGATCAATTATACAATTGATAAATGGTATTAGAAGCATGTAAAACTGTTATAAATAGGGGAAGTTGCATATGGATATGGTTGTATGTTGTAAATTTTTTTATTTTTTTTTTGATTTTGGCTTCATCCTTGCCTTATTTTTTTCTTGACTCTTCTCTACATGCATATCATTTAAAAACCTAGTTAATTCTTGTATTATTTTTCTAATTTTTCATCTCATTAACCCTATTTCTTTACATTAGTTCGTTATATAGTGCTCATATTGATGTATAAACCATTGTATCTCAATAGCTTGTTCTCAGAAGTTTAAACCCAAGCATCGTACGTTGTGGGCGAAACAACGCCATTAGAAAAGCATTCTATGTGCCTCGGCTTGGTATCGAGTTTTAAAGACTTCTTAGTCTATGTGAGCTTTGATATTGTGATAAACTTTATTTAAAAGATATACAACAATCTAGTAGTGTTATATTAAAGAAAGATGGCTAGTTTGAGGGATATAACAACAAACATCATGAACTTAGTGAAGTTCGTGGGTGTGTTTATGGAACGAAGATGCATCAAGAAAACAAGTAAGTTTTTCTTGTGATTTATTAATTGTAAAGGGTTTGGTATTTTATGTTTAAAGTTATGATAAAATATTTACATACTATTCAAATCTTCTTTTGTATGATCCTACACACGTATTCAAATTTTTACTTGAAGTAAAGCATGTGGGTCATAGTTTTTTAGAAAGACATGATCAAGAGAAGTGAGTATGTGTTATGAATAAGTTTGATGATACAATGTTTATGATGTAAATCATAAGCGTTAATGTTCTTATTAATTTATTAAGAAAAGAGAATAGAAATTAATTCCAATATGATCATCATGGTTAAATGCCTTCCTTTGCCCATCATCGTTTTGTTGTTCTATCTGGTTGTCATTTCTTACCCCATCTTATTGTCGTTGCGATACACTAAAATGTATCATAACTTGCTTTGGTTAGAGTTGAATGTACTTTTATTCCCTTGGTTGTAACAAAAGCTACCATTACACATAGAACCCTGGTTGTGTCCTCTCTGACCATCACTTTGTTGACCAACTGGGCATCTGTAACAGCCGAAGTCTTGATCACCTGTAGTAAAATACTTTTTCTGGCACAACGGAAGACTTTGAGTCTTTGACTGATTACTTGGGTTATTTCAACCTCACACCAAAGGTCTAAGCAAACCAATTTGAGTTTTATAAATAAATACTTAAATGAATACATAATTTTTATAAAAATTTACACAAATCTCCTTTTTCAAATAAGTTATAAATAAATTTCTTATATATAAATATGTGCATTTCAATAAATAATATGTAAAAGGATTTATGCAATATAGAGGATTCATTTTTTTTTTTTGTGTTAATTATATATATATATAACTTCTGGTCCTTCTGCTTGAGTACTAGAGCGTGATTTACTAACACTTCTGCTTGAGCTTAAGGGCATGGAATCCGATTACTTATTTAATGAATGCAATACATATGATCTTTATTTGATGTTGCTCGAGCCACACGTCAGGTTAAATAACCTTACTATGTTCGCTGTTTTTTACGTGCCGAATAACACGTCCTACGTTTTTTACATGCCGGAAGCATGGTTCGGCATTTCCTTACTATCAAGCCTTTTTATCATCATGTTACTATTTTCATATAAATGCAACATTGTAATAACATATAATAGAAATAAATTTATAACAATTTAAATATAAATAATCATTAATTTTTTATAGACTAAATCAAAACTTAAATGGGTTTTAGCATTTATTTATAAATTAATTTTCAATTAGCTTTATTAATTTCTTAATAATCAATTTCTTAAATGTCTATTTATTATAAATGATGAAAAAGATATTTTCATTATAAATACTAAAAATATCTTAAAAAGGACATATTGGGTTTATTATAGTTCCTAGCCCATTTATCCAAATTTTTAGAAAATAAAATTTTATTTTATTTAAATAATTTTTTAATAGTTTAGTTTTAGATTTAGTACATGAATAATTAATTTCCTTAAGATTAAAATCCAAATAAAGTATTTTAAAAATTAACTTATTATCAAATGCGTTGGTGTATATTTTTATTCACCAAAATAAAATAATTTTAATTATTTTTTTCACTTTTCTTTCTTTTCGCCTATTATAACAACTTAGATTATTAATTTATTTCTTTAAAATTTAAATATCATAAAATTTCACAAAAATTATTTAAATGAAAAATGAATGTGCAGTAACACTAAAATAAATTATTTTTTCAGAATTATATATTTTTGACCCAAATTATGAATTTCCTTATTTTATGTGTTTTTTTAGCAAAAATTTATAATAATATTTATACTCAACTATAATTCACGAAATTGATACAAAAATTATATCTCATATATATTTATGTATAGAAAAATTTTCTAGAGAATTTTAATGAGTTATTTTTATTTGTGAAATTATAATAATAAAGATTTCACCAACGAAAGGAGTCCAACGCTTTGGGATAAAAGGAAAATTAAGCCCTAAATTTGTCGGACCTTTTGAAATTTTGAAAAGAGTAGGAGAAGTGGCATACGAACTAGCTTCACTCCCGAGTTTAGCTAGAGTTCATAATGTATTCCGTGTTTCTTAGTTAAGAAAGTATATCCACGACCCATCACATGTGTTAGTACACGAACCCCTCCAAATTGATGAAAACCTGGCTTATGAAGAAAGACCAATTATAATTTTGGATGGTCAAGTGAAAGAATTGAGGAATAAAAGAATACCTCAAGTTAAAGTGATATGGTCGAACCATCATGTCGAAGAAGTAACTTGGGAACATGAAGCTGATATGAGAGAACGTTATCCCCAGTTGTTCTTTTAGGTTCAAGTTTCGGGAAGAAACTATGTTAAGGGGGGAAGAGTTGTAACATACCCTTTTTCTTAATCTTAAATATTTTAACAAATTCAATCATCGTTTCGTGTTATTATTTATAATTTGGTTTCAAATTTTATTCCAATTTTTCTTAAGTTCCTGATTTATTTTAATATTTAATTTCTCTTACAATAGAATTTTTGACTTAAATTATAACTTTTATTTTAATTTAATTATATTAGGTAAATTTCATTTTTTTCTCTCTCTTGGAATAATAATAATATTGTACTTTAAATATTAAACCTAGCTAAATTAACTATATTAACAAAATCTTATGTTCTCCTATACTATTTTATGATAAAAAAAAAAGAGAAGGAAAAAAAAATTACCAAATATAATTAAATTAAAATAAAACTTATAATTTAAGCCTAAAATTCTATTGTGAGAGAAATTAAATATTAAAATAAATCAAGAATTTAAGAAAAATTGGAATAAAATTCAAAATCGAATTAGAAATAATAAAACGAAAAAATAATTGAATTTGTCAAAATATTTAAAATTAAGAAAAAGGATTTGTGACAGCATATCTTGATATAGCATTCGTACCCCCTATGTCCCTTCTTTCTTCAAAAAGTACATTACACAAGATTCCCATGTCAATCCTTACTAAAATGATTCTTTGGGCATAACTTGCAATGATGCACTCATTGCATCCTACCTCGATCGAACAAGGGTTTATGGTTTCTTTGGCTTAAAGTCTTACTATGATTCCATCTAACAAAGCAAATAAAACTTATTTTATTTGGAGTTCCTTATATGTAGAGGATATAATTGATCTCTAATGGTCCAGTTAAACTCATCCAAACCATATACATCCCCGAAAGTCTAAAAACTAGTCACTTACTGCGTCAGTTCCAATAATCGAAATCTTGAATCAGATAAAAGGCTACCTGATCTACCATCAGCTCCACGGGGCTTAGCTCTCCTTTATCCGAATAAGAAGAGGGTTTATTGTGGGTAATTCTCCTATTGATTGCAAAGGCTCGGTCATCTTCATTCGCGGCTCTTAAGTCTCTTACGAGATTCCTTAAATTCTATCGTAGTTGTTTTCATTGTAAATACATCTAGAAATAACCTAAGTCGTCATTCACGTCTTGTGCTTATTACTATTCTTACTAAAACTGGCCAACTTCATGCATGTATAAATAATTCATTAATTATATCAAAGTTTAATTGGCTTAGTAATTTATATGGACCTAAAAAAAAAAAAGAACAACAATTAAGCTTTTAATGTGGTTACTAAATTAAGAAAATAACAAGAACAAAAATAAAATAAAAAAATCAAAATCCAAAATCAAATGATAACTAAGGTGATGCAAATTACAAAAGGGAGTGCAATAGCATGATCAAATGAACATATAAACAAAACATAATGTTAATAAAGCCAAGGCATGTTGAGTATCCTTTCTTTCCCAATATTATCCAAGGTGAAATTAGCATCATATTTTGAGTCATACTTAAAGTCATCCTCAATATCCTCCTTATCATCCCATCTCTTCATCGGAAGAAAAGCTCACCTCCTCAATCACTTCTACCTTAATATCACCATGCATGCTGGTCTCCCTACTTGGGTTCTCAATTCTATCCCCGATTCAATATCCACCTAATGGCCTCAAAATAACTTGTGTTAACCCAGCAACTTCCCACTCGGTTCTTAAGCCTCGGGAGAAACCTACTCAACATTTCAACTATGGGTCAATACTCAAACTTTGTCTAAATATCATCCCATACCGGGGGTAGCTTCATTATCATATATCTCATTTGTTTCTTATAAGATAGGAAGTGCAAACCTAATATTCCCATACCAAAAAATTATTAATCTCATTATTTGAACCTTTGATATTAGGTGTTTTTCTCTTATCCATAGTAATTAACCTAACTTAAGGAAACACCAAACAACTAAGTAATCAATCACAAAATAATTTAAAAGCATCAATTATGTAAAAATACAAGTTAAATCAATGTGAACTAGTCAGATACTTATTTCCCTTTTTTTAATATTGGAGAATTTTGTTAAAAGGAAATAAAGGGACTTCTTATAAAATTGCCAGTACAAAAAACCACGTAGGGAAAAAGCTCATGACAAACATAGGATGAAGAAGCTCCCTTTAACCGAAATGATACACCAGAAGTAAGCCACTAAACATCGACACCACACCACTAGGGGTGCACACGTTCCGATTTGGTCTGGTTTGACACTAAAATCAGACCAAACAAAAAATTTCGGTCTGAAAATTTTTCAAATCGAATCTGACCGTTTAAATCACCAAATTTGACCGGATCAAACTGTTCTACAAGAATCTGGTCTAGTCTGGTCTTGTCTACGATTTCTTTTTTTTATATTTATTCCAAATTAATGTATGTGTTTATGCAAATATTTTGCACCTATAATCACCAAATATAATAATTTGTAGTTAGTTAATTACATCAACATCATTAAATATATATTATTATATAAAAATAACTATATCTCCAAATACCTAGATAGCAACCTTTTTTTTGAAAAAAATTTATGGTTTTCAATCATACTATGGTTTGCAGTTTGTTTTGATCTGAAAAATAAAAACCGAGACTAGACTGTAAACCGTAATTTTTTAAAAAAATCATACCAAACCGTTTTAATCATAGACCAAATCAAATATTAAAATTATGGTTTTGTTTGATCTGATTTGCGGTTTAGACCAAACTTTGTTCAGCCCTCCACACCACAAGGCTAAGTGTAAATAACACTAAGACCTAAAAGTCAAAAACATCTTAGTTTAGCCATAAGTCGGCTCCACAACTACACCTAATACTCTCTGGCACACCAAAAAGACATAATAACTTGACCAAAAACTAACAAAAAGACCTAGTGGGCCAACACCACAAGCGCACAACAAGAATATCACCAACAAGTTCATGCAACACCAACCTTGCCACCCTCGAAACCCCTAGCCATCGATGCAATTAAGAAGGAATGAAACGCAAACACCACCTCGACCCATGCCAAACCCATAGGGGCGACCAGCATCGTTAAATCAACACCAACTCATCATGGGGAAGATGCCGATGTGATTGACAAAAAACACAACCAGAAAGTAACAAGGAAAGAGGCTTTGCAACCCCGAGTCATCGAGTCAAAATAGGAGGAGTGAACCATAACCACCACCCCGACCCATTAAAAGCCAAGAAGGATAACCAACACCATAAAATCCTCAAATAGGAGACTAGTTTACACAAGAATCAGAATTCAGAACTTCCTAGTTTAAACTCAGAATTTAGAATAGAGCCACCGAGAATCATTACCAAAAGCACCACCCAAAAAAGACTACCAACACCCAGAGCCACCAAGAAACATCACCACATAAAATCATCTCCAGAAAGGGAATAAACCAATGACACACCATCTCAGAAACAAACACATAGCAGAAAAATCATAGCCTACAAAACTAACACACCTAAAACTATAAGTTTCGGTCCACCAGACACAACCCCAACGACACCCAGGACCACCAATCACAACCGCCTAAAAAAATAAAGAATTTTCATGTCCTTTGAACCATCTCAACTGAGATCGCCATAGAAATTAAAATTTACCTCATTAGATACTTTACGAGACATATCGGAACCCTTTTCATCAAAATACACCACCAGTCCCTTTTGATAAGACTGCAACACCCTTGTGTCCACCAAACACCAACTCCTAACACACCAATCCACCACTAGGGACCAACGCTCGAGCCAACACCATCTAAAAAGTTTCTAACCACCAAATCGAGCCTCCAGACACTAAGATTAAAAAACACAACAGCCTAAATCAACCCAGAAAAGATTGACATCAAAATCTGTCAAGGAATCAACTCAACCATAAGCTTTGCTAAAGCTTATGGTGGAGGCTCCAGGATATATTACATACTCTAACACGCCCCTCACATAAGAGTCCATTCGGCTAGAAGTGTGAATGCGCATATGCGCTGAATATTCTACTTTAAATGAGGGGTAATTGAGATTCGAACCCGTGACCTCTTGTCACATTGGCTTCTAATATCATGTCAAGGAACCAACTCAACCAAAAACTTAAGCTTATGGTTGAGGTTCCAGGATATATTATATACTCTAACAAAATCAATAGATGAAAAATGTTGAACCGTAAAGAGACACCGGCCAATAACACCCAAAAGGCAATCCTACGCCACCACTACTACCTTGCGCCTCAACCCAGCTAATAGTTAAAGACCAATCGAAAAAACCCTGCAAACCAGATTTTAAAAAAAAAGAGACGCCAAACTTTAAAACACTAAAGAGAGACCTAAACCAAAATGAAGCCACAGCAAGCCAGAACCGAAGTAGGAACCGCCGAATGGCGTAAGGCCCTCCAAGGGAGAGGAAAACCAAAACTTAGGAAAGCCTCTCTTTCTCTCTAGAAACTACTCACTATGTTCCGGTTCACACAGAGTCTAATGAAATTGATCTGTAAATCAAACAAAATTCGTGATTGATGAATATAAGATAAGTGATGAATGAAACCGGAAAAAGGATTTGAATAGCCAAAGCGACAATGTTAAGTCTTGATATTTCATTTTTGACTTCTAGCTTACTAAATTATGACCGAATTGCCCCAAAGTCTTAGTTGTTTATATTAAAGCTAAACTTATTATGAATGTCAATAATTATTGGGAAGATACGAGGTGCACACATTTCATATGCCAAGGACATATACATTATCTAAAAATCATATGGCAATGAGAAGAAGGTCTCCAATAGCTTATAAAGTGTGCACACCATCTTTAATTTGTCGATGTGGGATAAATCATCGAACACCCCCTCACATGGGAACCCCTGTCAAGTTCGCATGTGAGAGTAGTCAATTAGGGTAGGAACGCTATTCTTTTCAGACCAATTATTTTTAATTTTTGATCGAACCATTGACTCGGATACCTTATAAAGAAATAAATAATGCGAAAAATGAGTTTTGAATACTGTCTGTATTGATTTAATTAAGCTAATACAACCTCTATTTATACATAAAAAAAACCATTTAAAGAAGGTAACAAAATATATTACAATAATCACATAATATTCAATGAATAATTCACATAATAATATCAACCTAATTTTAGCACTTTCCTACAGTTTAGTGTTGATATTTCATTTTTAAGTTTTAAGAGTCGTTGTGATCCAAACCTTACCAATATCCTATTCACTCAATCATTAGGAAAGTGTAAATTACGCTCCTTATATACATGATCTCATACTTGCCACTAATAACAAGTTATTTTTTGAAATTTATGGCGGATTATAAATGTGTTTGATTAGTTATATCCTAGGAAACGAACTTCGGAAACAACCTATTAACTTAACCAATAACCATACATGGGCCATTTTCATTTTACAAGTTTCAGGACTTGTTGGGATCAAGTAACTTATTTAGGTAAGGGTTAAAATATATCAACAATGACCTATAAACAATTTGTGTGATCATTGTTATTGTATTTTTTTTCACACTATTAATATAATTAAATATGTCAGTTGAAATTTTGGAAATTTTTACATGGTAACATCGAATTTCATGAAATATCAGTGGTAGCATTTTTGTAAGATTTTTCTACGAGGTAGTATCCAGTTTATGCCTTATCTAACTTTCGTAGTATTTTCCGTTAAATTCTTGTCAATTTCCGTTTAATTCACCATTTTGACATTTCTACTCTCTATTAAGTGTTGGTTGTTGTCTTTATAATTTGTCCTAAACTATTTTTATGCTCTCAAATATTTAATTCACCATTTTGACGTTTAATACATTAACGCTCTCAAATGTTTAGGGTAAATTATAAAGACAAGAACTAACACTTAATAAGGGTAGAAAAATCAAAATGGTGAATTAAACGGAAATTGACAAGAACTTAACGAAAAATACTACAGTGGTTAGATAAGGCATAAATTGAATGCTACCATGTGAAAAAATCTTACAAAAATGCTACCACTGACATTTTATGAAAATTCACTGGCATTTTATGAAAATTCAATACTATCATATGGAATTCCCTTGAAATTTATAACAAAACCTAGTTAAAATTGATCGTTAACAAATAACAACCAAAAGACACAATTATTATATAAAAAAATGGAAGGAGTAACATCTAATCAGTAATAACAGTTGGTAGAATAGTTAATTATGCTTAATTGGCCCACAATTCATTAGCCAAAATTTTCCAAAATAATCAATTCTTTATACTAATCAAAATAAACAAATGTTTAATGTGTCATTATCTTCAAAAGAGTATTATGTCTTTGATTTACCTGGCTAGTAATTTAAATACTATTTAATTTATATTGTTTCGGTATCTTAAAATTTATCTTATTTAACTAAAAAAACTATTATAAAAAATAATTAAAAGAGATAAATACAAAGCAACGGAGGAGTATATGGTTCATAAAGAAAAGGAATCATCTTAGCTTTATCAATATTGCATCCTCCCAAGTCTC
Source organism: Amaranthus tricolor (assembly GCF_026212465.1). Taxonomy (NCBI): domain Eukaryota; kingdom Viridiplantae; phylum Streptophyta; class Magnoliopsida; order Caryophyllales; family Amaranthaceae; genus Amaranthus; species Amaranthus tricolor. The sequence goes on along the minus strand of NC_080059.1, from coordinate 13,859,129 downwards.
AACTCTCCCCAAACTTGAGAAAAGCCATCACTATTTTCTACATCTATCATCAATTTGTTTCTAATATTATACTACTCATTTCATACTTGTGTTATCCGTACAGTTATGGCTGCTCTTTTGCACTACAACTTCACCATATATATGACTAATTAATCCTTTTCTTAATTAACCCTATCTTTTTCATCATACTATACTCCTCATTCTAACCCAATTCATCAAATCTACAATTTTTAATATTTCCCAACTTTCTTGGTCTCCGATCTTTTCATTATCGTCATACACAATGTATTCAGCTCTAAAGCTTTGTTTCTAAAAAAATTTAGGGTTTTTTTTAGATGTGTATTTTTGGTGGGTTTAATCACAACATCAAAAAAGGTTTTTTTTTTTTTTTGGTTATTTGGGTTGTGATTAGTTTTGTAATTAGAAGTTGGATCTTATTGAATTAAATGGAAGATTATAGTCATGAATTGAGTGATAACAATGGAGAACATCATCATCAACAAAGAGGGAATTTTTCATATGTGACATCATCAATCTTGGGTCCAAATAATTCATCTTCAACATCTCCATCATCATCATATGTCGGAAGAAATAATCCATTTCATCATCATCAATCAAGTTTTCATCTTCAACCTTCAGTTGTTAAGACTGAAGCTGGAACAACTCACCAACATTTTCCTAGATTTCAGTACCCATTACTCACGAGTTGTGGCCGAGTTGACTCACCCACACCATCTTCCCTTCATCCTCATCTTCAACAACAACACCATCATCAAGATCAAGAAACTCATCATCATCATCATCATCATCATCATCATCATCATCTTAATGATGATAATAATAGTAATCATGGGAATAGTCATGAAGTTGATGCTATTAAAGCAAAGATCATTTCTCATCCTCAATATTCCAACCTCTTGGAAGCTTACCTTGCTTGCCAAAAGGTACCTTTTTCACTTTACATAGCTCATTCTTATCATCATCATATTTAATTAAATTTGCTAAATTAATTAAATTTCCACTTTCATTAAAATTTTATTTTTTTGGCGACTCGTGCTAACAATTAATGTTCACCTTGGTGAGACCAACTAGTCCGTTTCGGTCAGATTGTTATATTTTTTACTATTCGAAAAAATTAGATTTTATTTTGCCGACTTGCTAATCCCTCTCAATTAGATTGTTAAATTTGTAAGAAATGAAAAAATTAGTTCACTTTCGTGACTAATTTCTTTGTTTGAGTCAGATTGCTATATTTTTTTGACCTAGCTAGTGTAATGACCTAAACTTTAAGTTGATAGATTTAAAGAAAATATGAAGAACCTATATATATATATATATATACATACTTCCTATTAACTAAAAATTGTAATGAGATGTTGGGTTTTTGTTTGATGATATGTGATAAGGTGGGAGCTCCACCAGAAGTGGCGGCACGGCTGGCGGCGGCACAGCAAGAGTTTGAAGCAAGACAAAGGGCTTCCTTCTCCAATTCTAGAGACCCTTCTAAAGATCCAGAACTTGACCAGTTTATGGTGAACTATTCAACCTAATTAATAAATTCAAATCAATTACTTTTTTCAAATTTTTTAATACTTATATAAAAACAAAGGATATCCTACTCTCTTATATTTTTCCTATTTGTTTATTTACTTTATAGTTACTCTTTACTAATCATTCTTAATATATATCTTTATTTTCATCTATATGTTTAAATACAGTCAAATGATATCTTATTTCATTCGTCATGCAAAAAATATCAACTTTTTATAATTTTTAATTTTGTCCAATCGGTGATATTAAAAATTAAAATGTTGTCTCAACAAACGTGAAAAAGATAAATGAGACAAGTAGATTGAATAGGAGGAGTATTATTCTTGGCGTTTTTTAATCCATTTTTCCATTTAAAATTGGTATATTATACATAATAATGTAAAATGTTTTATAGGCTTAGTTTAAGCAAATTCAAAGGGAGAAATTAATTAATATTTTTTGTAGAGAACAAATGATTGGTTAATAACAATAATTCTGACACATGTTAATTTGAAAATCTGGGTAGGAAGCATATTATGATATGCTGGTTAAGTATAGAGAGGAGTTAACACGACCAGTGCAAGAAGCCATGGATTTTATGCGCAGGATTGAAGCTCAGCTCAACGTCATTAGTAATGGCCGAGTAAATGTGTTTTCCACAGGTACTATTGCTGTCTCGCTCCCTATATATCATGTAAAAATACACTATAATTTTTCTATCCCACTTCAAAAATTCAAAGACTAAAAAAATAACAAAGTAAAGAAAATAAAAATCAATAGCAGACTGATATAAATTTACATTTAAGGCTCTTCATTTATAGATTTTTGTACCATAGAACATTTTAATATACTGGTGCTTAGAGGTAGTGTGTTAAGTCGGTCCGATGATTGTCAATTAGATTTTGTAATCGAATTCAATTTGAATTGATATTAAAATGAATTCAAAAACACTTGAAAGGTGTTTGGATTTGTGAGTCTTTAATATGAAACTTTTAATATGAGACCTCGAAGATTAAAAAAAATTGCATTTCTTGTTTGTCATGTTAGAAACTTGAAAGAAAGAGATAAAAATAAAAGTCTCAACTAAAATATCACCCTCTTTAAAGACATTTCTTAGGGACTTTCTCAATTTTTAATCTCATTTTTTATCCTTATTCCCTTTAAACAAATAAAGATTTAAACTTTATTTTTGGGACAAAATCCCATTCTTTTCCTCAAGTCGTACATGCCAAACACCCGTTTAAAAATCAATGTGGACGCAACATAACTCAATTTTAAATGAATTTGAAATATCTGATCCAGGTGAACACCTCTAGAAATAACTATTAAAAATGTTCAATTTCTATGTACTTAAACAAATTTGTAGGGTATATATGGTTAATGCATCATTTTGCAGCTATGTGATAAATCTGATGTGTTTTAATAATTGATTTTGATTTTGACTTTAATTTTCCTATCATCCCAAAAAAGTAAACAGCCAAAAAATTAAGTATATGAGGAAATTAAAATTTTAGAATAAATAATTGGTCAACTGTCCAGATTTGGAGTATTATACATTTCTCTTTCCTCCTACGACTTGATGGTCTCCTACAGGAGTCTAGAAGTTTACGTTTTTATGTATAAAAATTAATTAATAATAATAATAATTAATATTATACGCCAATAATTAGTGTGGATTTTTTTGGTTTCTAACCCTAATCCATTGATTCACGAGCATAATAGAAGAAGCATCGATTTTATCCGCTTCCAAATAAATAATTGATTTTTTTGTTTATTTTTCCTTCTTTATGTCTTGTGGGTGATTTTTCTTCTTTTCCTTTTGTATTTAATTTATTTTATCATTATTAGTTGTTCATTTTGATCAACTTAAATATTAACATGATATGACTTGACTTTATAATGATACATGTGATGATGAACTTCTAATTGTAACTATAATATTTTTACATAAATTTAAAAATTAAAATATATTCAAAAAATAATATACTCAGATGAACATCTCTAATTATCCGTATATATATTCACTAGAAACTTTTGACTGTTCTAGAGAATATTTCAAAATCTTCAGTAAAGTAATACTTCACATTATTTAGCTGCGGTGGAGGAGATTTATTATATTTGTACTGTGTTTTTTTTATAAAAAAGAAATTATTTTTTGTGGTTTTTTCTAAAAACATTTGGTAAAGAATAAGTAGAAGATTGTTCTAAACACAGATAGATGGGTGCCCATAAGGGGCACTGTATTAGTCTACTCACACACTGTTGATTGATTTTCTCCTATAAATTTTTAAATTTCTTGAAAGCTTTTAACATAGGCTTAAGATGCAATGATGTAATTATTGTCTTATGTTGAGTGCAAAATTCCGAAAACTTTTTGATATCTGTCTTTTATAAATCTCACCTTATGATTATTTTTTAAATGTTCGATTCTTGCACCATATTTTGTTTTAAAGATCTTTCCTATTCTCTTGACATGTAGAAGCCGGTTTTCTTTTAAAAAACAATCATTGACACATGCCACATTCTTATTTGTTACTTCATAATTATTTATAGAAACTAAAAAAATAAAAACACATCAACACCCATCCCCTCCCTCCATGCCTCCCACCTTCACGGCCAACCACCACCCACGGCCACCCCAATGCGGCCCTAAAAACACCCTCCATTAAAGCTACCTTCCCTAAACCAAATCCTTGCAATAACCATCAGCCATAGCCACCTCCCTTCCCTCTCTCTTTCATCTTCAAATGAATCAACACCAAACCACCATAACCATCTCTCTCTATCCCTCTATCTTTTCCATCTTCATAATCAACCAACATCTATCACACCACCATAACGAGGCGGAGCAAAAAATTTCAAAGCCCTATTTAAATTATAATTATTTGAAAAAATTGAGGCCCTTGAATAAAAATAATCTACAATTGACAAAATATCAAATTATAAATGCAGCTAACTAGACATAAAAAATCAAAATAAGAAACGAATAACATAATAAATAATTAATAATGTTATAAAACTAAAAATATTAAAATATGACTATAACTATTAAAATATGACAAAGACCAATTTTAAAGTCAAATACTTCATATATCTAGATAAAAAGTACAGTAATAAACAAATTTGCAAATTACTGTTATACTTGTAGGCAAAAAAAAAAATCCAAACAAAGCAGAAATTAAATCTAAAAAATATAATAATGAACAAAAATATCATATCTAATTTCTAGAATAAGAGAATTACCCACTTAGTATGAAGAGCAATTTATACATTCTTGGAATGATGAAGATAAGTATGAGCATAAATAAGAAATGCCCCAATCGAAACCAATCTAAGACAACCCAGAACATTATATATTGATATTCATTGAATAATGATAACTTGAAAATTAAAAAAGAGAAAGGTAGAATAAATGGTCTCATATGAAAATAAATGAATGGAAAATGAATTGATGATTTACATATAATTTTATGTTCAAAGAAGAGATCAAAAAATAAGAATTAAATTGGTGGGATGATTGAGAAATAAAGATGGAGATATATTGGGAATATAACAAAATTAAAATTAACCGACTTACATTCTCAAATATGGATGAAAGAGGGCTTTTATATTTTGCCAAAAAGTTTATTGCCAAGGGTCGAACCCTTGACCACCTATGTAAAATGGAAATCTTCATGCCAACCGCGCTACGTGTAGAATAAATATTACTGAAGCATTTATATATCGGGCCCTTTTTATCAAGGCCTATGCGGTTGACTATCCGGAATGAGTTCAGAACCCGGCCTGACCACCTCATTCGTCTCTCTCCCTAGAACTTTTAATCTCTTTAATAGAATCCCATTTGTTAACTCACACTATTGAAAACCCTATATGTTATGTTTGGGAACTATAATTTTATTTGAAAATCTGAAATTAACTTAAATTTATTATTTGGCAAATTATAAATTTTTAAATTTTGATTTGGATCAATTTCACGGTTGTTTTTAAAGTACTTAAAGTTGAGGATTTAAGAATAACTTTCCAAACCTTATCATTTTCAATATAATTTAAGATGAAATATTTATTGTCAAACACAACAATACATTAAAACCCCAGAAATTATTCTAAAAAGGGCATTATCATGGTAAGGGAGTGGAACATTACAAGGTGGTGGTGGTGGTGGTGATGGAAAAGGGTAACAAGGGGAGGATGCGATTTTCAAGGGCAAAGTGGTGGTGGAGGTTAGGGAAGGGGAGGTGATTAGGTTGGGGTGGAAATCAGGTTGTATGTTATTTAGATCTTTAAAATAAAATGAGGTGCAAAGGTTAGATTTTTTAAAAATAACCAAAAAATGAAATTTTAAAAAAATAACCAGTAAAAGATGAAATTTTTAAAAGTGAATTTCCTATAATTTGTGTTTAATTTACCATAAAACAATAGAGCGCAACAGAAGTAAGTTAAATCATACATTATACTAAAAAGTTTGGAAAATTTCAAGTGTCACGATTAAAGAGAGGTAGTTTTGTGTGCTTGTCAAGTATTCTCGATTATGGGTGAAAGTTAGGTTTGTGGTAAAGTTTTTTGACGAAACAATATCAAATCAAATTTAATTTGCTTTTGATTTTTCAATCTAAATTCAAATTAATTTGGTCACAATTAAAATCAGTTAAGTTAAATTTATTTGATTTGACTTTTTAGTTCAATTCAAATCATATTTTCATCTAAATAACAAATTTAAAATTCATAACGAACTAAAAAAACAAAATAGTAAACTAAATCATGGTTGCAAAAATGAGGAATGACAAAATGAAACTTGAATATTGAACAAAGACTTATTTTTGTTATAAGAACCCTAAACTTTTTTTGTTAGCATCACCAATTAAAGTCTAATTTTTGCATGATAGGGGGCTTTAGAGGTGGTATTAGAGTTTTGTTTTAAAACTAAATAAATTATTTCTGTATTATAATTAGGAACTTGCTAATGAATGTTCTACCAGCATTCGTTAATAAGGATATAATTCAATTTAAATAATAAACTTATATATATATATTGACTTTAAGTTATATAAATATATTTAATATTATCTAATATATTACAAAATTTAGAACTTATTTCTAAATCACACGGTTAAAGTATTTTTTATTATTTCTATCTTTTATTTGTTTTCTAATTTACTCTTTTAAATATGTTAATGTTCTTATTAATGAACATCTCTAGGTCTTCGTTAGATTTTTCCTTATTATTATTTGACCAAAAAGCTAAAACTTCAAAAAGTAAAATAAGTTAAAAATAGTGTATAAGAGAACCTTTTAACTAGGTTACACGTGAAAAATTCCTTCAAAAGAAAATCAAAAAACTAATATAACTGTGAAAATTGTCTAAAATAATTTCATATGAACTCTAACAAGATAATAATCTAAAGGTGATCAGATTATTAAAATTAAATTTTATAATATATAAAACTTTTTTCATTTTTATTTCACCCCAAAATTCTTACTCAACGATTCATTTTTTTGTGAAAAGGTGATTATAAATTTAAAATTGATGAAAATCAACACGTGCATTTTAAAAGACAATCACACATTTCATTTTCAATATCTATGATGATAAAAACAATAAATAATAATAATAATAATAATAATAATAATAATGATGATAATGATAATAATAATTATAATTACTCTATAATAATAATAATAATAATAATAATAATAATATAATATAATATAATATAAATATAAATAATAACAGTAATATTGTGTAATAATTATTAATTTTTAAAAAAGATCTGGATTTATAATAACGATTATCAAATTATTTAAATTTTGAATATTAATTGTATTGCTCAACAATCATGATTATATATCTTTGTTCTGGTGCTTTAGTAATACATCCGTTTATAATATTTTTTTTAATTTGGTTATTTATATGTTCTACATTATAGAAATTTTTATCTTTTTTTTTATTACGCTATTTTTTTATTAGAAATATTAATTTTACAAATATATTTACAAATAAAATCTGGATAAATTGTTCTATAACACTCCACTAAGCACTTTCATCATGCATGTTAGAGTATTTATAATAAAATCTATCTTTATTATTAATATTTATAATTTTCATTGAATACAACAAGACGAAAATAGCAAAATGGGAATTCTTGTCAAATAAACTATAAAAATATTCTAACTTTGTCCTGCGGAATTAGCCTTATTCACCATGTTAATGTGTGGCATTAAATTTTCCCAATCTTATTTTCGATGATTATATTTTTTTAAATATTATTTACATTTTAAAATTATTTTTCAAAGTATTTATATTACCGTTTTATTTTTGATAGAAAAGAATTCACCAAAACTTAAGTAATAAATAAATAAATAAATAATGGACAAAGCAAATGCTTTGCTGCTCTTGTCTTGAGCAAGACGTTGTAGAGTATGTCTAGAATAATTAAATTACCATAATTTAAGGATGCAATCATTGATTCATTGTAATCCTTTTAAATATAAAATGATATTATGATACATCAATCATTTATTTAGTGTAGTAAAAAACAAAATGTTCAAACTACACTTTTCAATAACTTTTTTTCGTGAGTGGTTCCAATAACTTAATCATCCCCAAATTGTTATAAAATAGAAATCTTTATATATACTTCAATTTCATTCCGATTTATTTAATTTATACATCTTGATAGAAATGTAAATATTAATTCATAGTTTATAAATTAAACAAATAACAATTATGTTGAAGAAAAAAGTGGATGAAATTATAAAAGAACACTACCCATTACATTATGCAGTGATTTGATTGACTCAATATCTCAATAAATTGAGTTAAATAGACTAAATTGTTTACTTGTGTCTACAAGGCAATTTATTACTTTGTTCATTTGAATTTGAATTAACTGTAAAAAATGTTCTTTTAAAAAAGAAAACGTAGGATTTGATGATAAAAAGAGACAAACTAAATGGCATAGATGATATAAACTGAGAGTTGAAATATATAAATTATAGATGATATTAAAAAATATTGAAAAAGTTTATATCCCAATACGAAAATAATAAAAAATAAGTTTAACATGTTAAAATAAAAATAATAGGTATGTTTGACAAATTAGCTTATTGAGCAATTTTAGCTTATTTTGATTTAAATAAAAATTGGACGATCAAACTAATTAATGCTAGTGTTTAGTGAAGTAACTGGTCGAAACAGCTTATTAATGTGAATAAGCTGTTTTTGAACAAGCTTTTCATAGCAGTGGTTTAACATCAGTTGATTAAATTAGTTAAAATAATCATCTGATCAAATCAATCAGTATAATCAACTATTAACTATTAGCTATTAGATACCAGTTATTAGCCATTTGTCGGTTGAATGTAAAATTGAGATGAACAAGGGTGAAGGGAGTAATGATTAGGAACGATAAACACCCCAATAAGAAAGAAAACTGTCGGTGTTTTAAAGGTGTAGCCCCTAAATGTAGTAACGATTGAAACATTAGGGTAAATTAATGATTAAAAGGGGTTAATTAAATGGGGTATTGGGAAATGGTAATGGTTAAAAAGAATAAAAAAAAAAAAAGAAAAAAAGAACTTAGGATGCTAAAATAGTGGAAACAATGAGTGAGAGAGTAAGTAGGTGTTGTGTAGGATAGGGTGTACTCTCTGTCAGAACATCTTTTCATATTAATGGCACTACTAGTCTACTCTCAGTAGATGGGCTATTATTTTTCTATTTGTTTTCTCAAATTTACCAGTTTGTAGAGTACTAGAGGAGTAGTAGTACTATACTACTATGTCACACGGTGACCTACATTTTTTCTGTACACACTGTTCCACTCTTACTCCTCTCTAAACTCCAAAAGAATGTCATCTACTCCAATTACCTAGATCGTCTTTCCTAGGGTATGTTGGGTCGGATCGGGCCGGGCTGGGCCGGGCCATGCAATTTATTGCTCGGAATGTCTATGCTTATTAGGTTGGTATCAGACCGATATTATTTTAACTGAAATTGTATATAAACTAGTTGATATTTAAATTTGGGGAAATGAAACTTCAATTGCAATTGCATTTTATAATCGACATATAACGGATGACTGAGATTTCAAACCTAAATTGAGTTTTTCTACTGAACCGGTTGTAGATCCGAATCTATTTTTACCCAAAATCTTGTAAAACTCAAACTAACTTTTAACCAAATTGTTGTTTATACATTAAAAAAAAACAATTATCCAATAATAAATTTACTTAACAAATTAAGATCCCATTTTAGATTAAGTCGAAGACTAAATGTTAAGAATTTAAGTTTGAGCTCATGTTTGAATGTGGCTAATAAATGTGATGATGGTCTAATTGATGATATTCATAAACCAATATAAACGCTCACCATAACAACTTTAGTAATGTATGACAACTTTTTTATGGAGACAACATCTTTTATCCTTTTTATTAGTCGATTTGGAACAAGTTTAAACACTTAGCTTCTATTTCAATCCTTAAATAATGTGGGGTCAACTCAAAAAAAAAAATTAATCTGAGACAAAATTTAATTTACTATTCCTATTATGTTTTTCTCTATTTTCTTTTATATAAGCGAGCATTAGGTTTTCACTTTGTTTCCCAAACGATATAAAACAAATTTAATTTTTATCGTTGTTTTGATCTTCTCTCTTTTCTTTTAATTAGAATTATCTAATTGATTTATATATAGACAAAATTTTTATTATTTATTTTATATATCTTTTCGGATACTATCTCAAATATCTTTTTAAATTTATTTTCTCACTTATATTTATATGCAAATGATTAGTTTTAATATAAAATCTTTTAATTTGTAGAAAATTATTATATAATTATATTAACGTATTACAGGATAAAAGTATAGAGAATGTTATTAAAAACAAAGTTATATTTTTACATTCTGAAGATGATATTTCTTTTTGAAATTGATAAAATGATGAATAAGTCAATAAGTTTGAAAGAAAGGTATTATGATAGTTTGTTTTTTAATTTTAAGTCTGACTATGTCCTAATACCCCAAAGACATAATGGTATTAGGTATTTTACCAATAATTATAATTTCAAATAAAGTTATTAATAACTCTCATATGAAAAATAATCCCAACATCTAAATACTTGTTTTACTAATTTTCTCTTCTTCCACAAAAGAGTCTCAATTTGCTTCCTAAAACAACGTCGGACTATTTTTTTTTTGTATAAAGGTAACGTACTACCTTCATTCAACAGAAAATGTCTTATTTATTTTTTTGACGTTATTCAATGTACTTATTTAATGCTTGATATCTTTTATTATATATAACGAAATATTATAAAAAAAGTAGATATTAATAATCATTGCATCAATATGAATCAAACAAGATCTCACTTAACTATATTTTAATTTATAGATTAAGAATAATATACAAGTTAAGAATAATAAGTGAATAATGTCAAAAAGTAAATGAGACATTTTTAGTGAAATGGATAGTGTATTATAAAAAACTTAAAAACCAAGGTACATCAAAATGGAAAACACAGATCTCCTTTTCTTTGATAAAGAGCATTAGACTTGTATTTTCTCCTCAAGCAATGTGGAAAAAAATATTTTGCTATTCTTTTTTTCTCTCTTTTCAATTTTATCATTTTCAACTACATATAACATTTCCCTCAAAAAAAAAGAAAAGAAAAAATCTACATATAACATGGAACCAATTATTATGTTTAGAAAAATAATTATATTTTTAACCCTTTATAATTAAATATTAGTGTGTAATCAATTAATTGATAGTCTAACAGTTTAATTAAGTTTTTTTAAAGTTTCGTTATAATTAACTAACTTAAAAAGTATATTAGTCTATTATAGTCTAATCAATTATTTGGATCAATTTCATTCAATTAGCTAAATTAAGTCTAAACAATTATTTGGATTAGTTTCATTTAATTAGCTAAATTAAGTTTAGAGTACTCGATATCACTTATATGCATAACTTTAAAATATTTATTGGTTGTTCATTATTTATTAAAGATGAAATGACAAAATGAGTCATCAAAAGGCCAAGACCAATGAATAATACTCCCTCCTATTTATTTTATTTGTCTCATTTACTTTTTGTCAATATTCATGAGTTCCTCTTAATTTGTATTTTAATTTTAATCTATAAGTTAAAATAAAGTTAAGGAGGGTCTTCTTTTATTCGTCTCAGTGCAAGAATTATTAATATCAATTTTTTATAATTTTTAATGAAATACAATTAGAGATACTAAGAGTCAAATGTTACCTCGACAACTAAAATGAATAAGAAATGAGAAGCTTTTTTGTTTTCCCATAAAAGTTGAATTTCAGTTAAGTTAAATACTCTCTCATATTCATTATAAGTATCTCATTTGCTTTATACATTCTATCTAATACACTTATTCAATTCTTATTATCTCTAATGGTGTATAATTAAAAATTATGAAAAGTTGATATGAATAATCCTTGCATTGAAACGAATAAAACAAGATCCCACTTGACTATGTTTTAACTTATAGATTAATAATAAAATAAAAATTAAGAATAAGAGATGAATAGTATCTAAAAAACAGATAAACACTTGTGGGGCAAATTTTAAAAATAGTTTGTCAAATATCCTTTAATTTAAAGATAAAGTTCGCCTTGAAATAACCAAATTATGTATTGGATGAAATTTAAGTTGCTAAATATCTATAAATTGCTTTATATTCGTTCAACACACACAAAATCCTTACAAAGTGGGGCAAGATAATAAGTGGTAAGGCCAAAAACTAGTATTATATAGTAGTTTACAGTAACTAAATCAAAGAAATGAAAAAGAAATGAGGATTAAAATTATTTAACGGCTACATAAAATGAGTCCCACAAATGCAGATAAGACTTAATATTGACTAGTGTTACTTTTTGAAAACGAGATTAATGTTAACAATTTAGAGTTTTTTTTATTAAATTTATGTGTTGTTTCAGCTTTTTATTTTTATAACCTTTAAACATTAAAATTTTGAATTATAATTAGCATGAAAAATTAACTAACTTTTTTACATTGAAAAATTAACCCTATATATCTTAGAAAGAGGACAAGCATAAATGAGGTAGCCCACATACTGAGAAACATGTATCTTCCTTGTATGAAATTAAACATGCATGCATCAATATAAAAGCATGGAGCAAAACTTGTTACATTGAATTATTGCTGCATTTTAATTCTAGAAACTATATATTGCATTCCATTCATCCATTTTTCATATAATTTCAACTTATTTGAGCATACTCAGAGTTATTGTTGTTAAAATTGCAATTCTGATCTAAGTTATTACGATCTAAAAACAGATAACTAATATGGATCGTAGATAGGATAGTACTAATGGTATAATCTTAACACGATCTTACAATCCTACGATCTTATGATCTGATCCAACAAACTTAGTCTAAATTATATTGAGCTTATGAGAGCTTATCATGATTTCAATTGAATAAAAGTAAACATTATTGATAAGTTCTTATTCTCTTTGTTAACTTTAAAGTTATTAATATTTTTTGGGAATTAGAAGTTAAGTGAGGCAAATAGCTTAAACTTAAAATTGAATATTCCCAATTTGCCTAAAAGTGAATATTACTCTACTTGAAAATATATATTGTGATAATGCACTTAAACTCTGACAATGAACTGAATATACTCCTATTATAGTAGATCATGAGTGGTTCCGAGCATGATTAAGATATTTGATCGTATGACCTACTAAATTAAAGAGTCTCAAATTTTTACTTTTTTTTTATTTTGTTTACTTAGTTTTAGGCTTCATTATTTCAAAAACGTAAAATAAATTGAGCTAAAAAGTATTAAACTTCTATTACATTATACATTCTGACTTACCTACATTATAATTCAAACTAAGACGCTACAATAAAATTAATTTTTCGGCACTAAAATTGTCATTAATATATATATCTTATGTAATAAATATTGGTTTTTATTTTAAGTTTCACTATAAAGTAATATAGTGACACTTTGTTTGGCTTTTGGCGACATATGTAATATGTTATTATAGTCTATAGTGATATTTATAAGAAATGTCATAAATGTCACTAAATTCTATGTCGCGAAAAATTTTAGTATGATTTTTTTTTATGTGCTAAATGGTCTAATAAATATCCCTAAATCTACTACATATATCATTAGAAATTTAAAGTAGTAGCATTTAAATTAAATGTCACTAAAAATGTCCAATAAACGTGTATTATGTTGTATTTTTAATAAAACATCATCTATCAATAAGAAATTAATTGTTGAGGATAACAATTGTGTATGACTACTCTAATAAACCTAATATAAAAAACAATAATTTGAAAAATTATATCAAAAATCATTTTTCTAGATAACCGACATCTATTTAATATTTTATCACAAATGATTATTTTAATTGAGAAAAAAATATAAAAAGTGATGATTTTTTATTATTATAAAATAGGAATATTATTTTAATTAAACTAAAAAGAGACGAAAAAATATGATTAAAAATGAATTTTGGTGACTTTTTTTGTTTGTATAACAAATGACTATTAGTTGTAATTGTTGATTGTTAGAGTATATAACATATCTTGGGGCCTCAACCATCAGCTTAAGCTTTTGGTTGAGTTGGTTCCTTGACATGATATCAGAAGCCAACGTGAGAGGTCACGGGTTCGAATTTCAACCACCCCTCATTTAAAGTAGAATATTCAGCGCCTATGCGCATCCACACTTCTAGCCCAATGGGGTTTCGTGTGAGGGGGCGTGTTATAGTATATAACATATCCTGGGGCTTTAACCATAAGCTTAAGCTGATGGTTGAGGCCCCAAGATATGTTATATAATCTAACATTGATCCATCATATAACTAGTTGAAAGTATTGTTGATAAACAAGTTCTTTAAGTCAATTGTTATAGAAATATGTGGTAGAAATTATCTATTAGTTGTTCGCAGTCAATTTATTAAAGAAAAATCAAATTAAAAAGTTAAACACAAATAAAAACTATTGATAAAAAATATAGTTTTGGTTTAAAACCTTTTTTAAATGGGCTTAAAAGCCATTTAACAAAAGTTTGTTCCATATGTTTGATCAACCACAGAGCCAAATACAAAGCCTATAACAAAACACAGCAGTGTAGTTGGTTTCATGAGTGAGGAGCTTAAGAATGTGATAATAGGCTTTCTGTTAAGGGTTGTTTGTTAGTGTGTAGGTAGAGTTTGATTTGAAGAAAGTAAATGGAGACATATTTCTAGGAAGTTGTAGCAGAGTTGGTGGTATACTTAGACCATCACAGATTTGATAGTGCGAGTTACTCTAGTCCACATACAACATTTGACAACACATTAATCATAAACGGACTACTCCTGCTCCTACTTGGATTCATTACTCTATGTCATTCTATGAGTGATGGAGCAATAATACTTCATCCGTTCCATAATACTCGCTACATTTTTTATTTTTGGCAATTTCATATTACTTGCTACATTTCCGTTTTTAGTAATAAAACAATCATTTAAACTTCTATCTACCCCTATTTTTATCCTACTCTATACTCTATAATAAAATATATATACTATACTCTATAAAGTAACCTAACAACCTATTTTTCCTTTTTCTTTTTCAATTAACAATAATAAAATACTATACTCTATAAAGTAAACAATCAGTTACAGTGTAGGTCAATCACTTTTCTTAATTCTCGTACCCATGCAAATGTAGCAACAATTATGGAACGGAGGAAGTACACTAAGATTTAAGGTTGTGTTCGCTTTTCATTCTTTTTCGAAATTTTATAATCTAAAAAGAAATACTTTTTCCATTCTGAAATAGTCGTGATATAAGAATTATTGGTAATTTGGTACTATTCATCTTTTAAGCTTATTTTATATATTGCGGTTAATGTGTTAAAAAAATATAGTCAAGTGAAATCTTATTTGAATCGTCTAAACGAATACTTTCATTATATTATATTTTTATAATTTTTAGTTAAGAATAGCTTATGATATAAATGATCAAACTTACGTATTGTATTGCGTAAAAAGTAAAATATAATAAGTATAATAAAACAGTAAAAATAGTTAAATAAAAATAAAAAATAATATAAATTAATATCAACTAATATTTAAGAATTCTAAATTTAGATCATCCATGGCAGCAAAGTCCAAAGTCCAAACAGGCTGTATTGTATTTAATGTATGATTTGTTTCGAAACAAAGTTTCAGAAATGAGATGGTCAAATTACTGAGTGGTGTCATTTCTTGTCTTTGTGAGTGGGCATTGCATTGCATTTCATTTCAATGCATGTTTTCTTCTGACACTTTGACCTGTTAACTGAGAGTTCTATCTCACTTTACCTGAACCTTTCATTCATTCTTTTTTTTTTTTTTTTTTCTTTTACTCTTTGCTTTCGTGTTAGTCTCTACTAAACCAATCCAACCTTTTAATTTTGGTTTAAGAAAACCATCATTCAGGACTCAGTGTTACCACCAATTTAATACCCTAATGTTATTAAAAAATAAAAATACTATTTTTGGTTTAATACATATCTTTACGACCCTTTGTTTGATGATATTAGTGGCGGTAATGTGAATAATTTATTATTGGAGCGGAGTAAAAATTGATAAATTTTCTTAAAGCTGTATGTAATTTCAAAAATTATGATATTTATTTAACAATTTTGTGTCATTTAACACTTAATTAATATAGACTACGTAATTTAATATTGAGGCCCCTTATTTTTCGGGGCCTTATGCGGTAGATATATTGAACATTCTTAGAACCTCCTCTGATTTATTATGTAAATTATATAAAAATGTTCCGTTTAATTCCCATGATAATGAATTTTTATCACCAAAAGGTTTTTTTTTCCATAAATTTTCATTATCACCTTATACAACATTGATAAATGGGAAGACATTTAAACTTGTTATGATATTTTAAAACTAAATTTGTATTATCATTCGCACCATTTTAATGCCAACTACCATATCAAACATAAGAAATTTATAACCCTAATGTTCCATAATAATTGGTTTTTGTTAATTATTTTGTATGTAAGATAAGATAAGTCTATTTAATTAATTAATTATTAACTTGTAAATTAATAAAATAAAACCCTATGAAATAGATGAAAAATCTGAAGGAGTAGGTTCATCTGAGGAAGAAGAGGAGAACAGTGGAGGTGAAACAGAACTTCCAGAGATTGATCCTCGAGCAGAAGATAGAGAATTGAAAAACCATCTTCTAAAGAAATATAGTGGTTATTTGAGTAGTCTTAAGCAAGAACTTTCTAAGAAGAAGAAGAAAGGTAAGCTTCCCAAAGAGGCTCGTCAGAAGCTTCTCAGTTGGTGGGAGTTGCACTACAAATGGCCCTATCCTTCTGTATGTATTCTTTTGCTTTTAGCTTTAATTAATCACGTATTTTTATCTTATTGATATTGTTACCATTACACTATGTTTAGATAACTACTTTGGAGAGAAAGGAAAAGAAAAGAAGAAAAGAGATCGAAGGGAAGGGAAAGTAGTGGAAAAGAAATGGAAGGGGAGTAACTCTTGTTTGTTTAAGATGGAAGGAAAGGGAAAGAGAGAGAAATGAGAGTTTTCCTTTTAAATCTTTCCAACTTTAAAAAGATTAATATCTTAACAAAAATTTATTATCCAAACAAGAAATTTCTCACCCCTCTAAATTTCTTCACTGTTAGAGAATATAACATATTTTAGAGCCTTAACCATTGATTGAGATTCGAACTCGTAACTTCTTATCACGCTGGCTCTGATACTATGTCAAAAACTAACTCAATAGAAGTTTAAGATGATAGTTGAAGCACTAAAATATGCTATATTCTGTAACATAAAGTATATATAACATATTTTAGGCTTTCAATTATAATTACTCATATTAGTTTAAGTTTTTAGTTATTTGGTTCTTTGCTGTAATATTAGAAGCTAGCGTGACAAGAGGGTCACGGGTTCGAATCTCAACCACTCCGCATCTCATTTAAGTGAAATATTTAGAGCTAGGTATGAAAAGCAACTGTGATGCGTCCACACTTCTACCCAAAAGATTTCCATGTAAGAAGCCGAGGCAACGTATTAGAGTATATAACATATAATGCGCCTCAACCATCAATTTAATGTTTTTGTTAATTTGGTTATATGACGGCAAGATTAATTTGAAAATGAAAATTGTAATGAAATCAGGAATCGGAAAAAGTGGCATTGGCAGAAGCAACAGGATTAGACCAAAAACAGATCAACAATTGGTTTATAAACCAAAGAAAAAGACACTGGAAACCATCAGAAGACATGCAATTTATGGTGATGGATGGCATTCATCCCCACAATCCAAATCTGTATATGGATGGTCACTACATGGGTGATGCCGCTTACCGTTTTGGAACATAACTAAACTTTCTTCATATCTTTCAATTATCTTATTCTTTTGTCATTTTGTTTTCCTTAATTAGAATCCATGTTTATGATTATATTAAGTGTTGTATGTTTGTATGTGTATCTGTGTAAGTGTACTTGATCAAGTGTATAAGCAAGTAGTCTTCTGCGATTGTAAGATTTGGGCATATTATTTTAGTCTTTGAACGAAACTTTGTAATGATACGTGGTTCGTTGTCCGATTAAATGCAAACTACTCATATATTACCCATTTTGTAGAATTATCTATGTATGTATACAATATATATACCTGAATGTTAGAAAAATAATTTCAATGACACTCGTGATATAGTAATTAAAAATGTAATTTTTATTACTATACACACAACTCAATTTACAAGAAGGATAATTTATAATTTAGAGGACATACACTCAACACAATTATTTTGGGACGCTTACACTTAGACTACAATTTACACACTCACTGACTAATACTCTCACTTTGTGTTTTCAAGTCACTCTTAGTTGTGTCTCTCTTCAACACACAACATACTAATTGACACTTCCTATTTGTACTAGTGCTAAGTAGGCTAAACTATGTTATCTAGACTACTCCACAAGCTCCTAGATACATTTAACTAGATTAGTCCATAAAGAACTTTCCTTATCATACTCCAAGTTTATGTGTAGAAGACTTTTCTAGATTGTTTCTAATATTCCTCCTAATCTGAAAAATCTTGTACAAAAAAAATATAAAATACCTCCACGGCTTCATTAAATTGGATCTTTTTCTTCGACTTCTTTTTACGCTCCAACATGTGTTTTCCAATAACACAACCATCAAGATAACAAATATTATTATCCGCCCTCCTTCCTTGCAAGACCAAGCGATCACGATAATAAACCTTACACCACTTTCCACTACCAACGTATCTACATCAATTTCTTGTCAACTTATCCAAAGATATCAAATTAGCTCGAGCTTTAGGTACATACCTCACATTATGGACTGTCTTTACATATTCATCATGGAGCCTCATTTTCACATTTCCCACGCCTTCAACTTTTAACTTAAGTCCATCACATGTTTGAACGTAGCCAAAATCATCTTTTTACTCCAACATCTCGAACATTTCTTGGTCCCTACACACATGTATAGAGGCGGCCGAATCTAATACCCATTTCTCTTGACTCACCTCCTTCTTTTTACATTAAGCAAGAAAATCTCTTCACCATAAATTTCTTGTTGGGCCACATTAGATGAATCACCCTCTTCATCTAACTTTACTTTGCCCAACTTCTCTTGCAATCCTTTTAAATTCTTTAAATCTCTTTTGCCTTTGGGCAATTCCATTGAATATGTCCCTTCTCATGACAATAGTAACATTCCCGATCATTCCTCCCTCTACCGGACTCCTCTGCAGCTAGTGCTCGCTCATCTTCTCTTTCGCCGTCGTGTTCGATACCAAATGTTGGAAAAATAATTTCAATGACACTCGTGATATAGTAATTAAAAACGTAATTTTATTACTATACACATAACTCAATTTACAAGAAGAACAATTTATAATTTAGAGGACACACACTCGACATAATTATTTTGGGACACTTACACTTAGATTACAACTTTCATATTCACTGACTAATACTCTCACTTTGTGTTTTGAACTTACTTTTAGTTGTGTCTCTCTTCAACTCACAACATATTAATTGACAGTTCCTATTTATACTAGTACTAAGTAGGCTAAACTATGTTATCTAGATTACTCCACAAGCTCCTAGATACATTTAACTAGATTAGTCCATAAGCTCTAGAATTCTCATATTAATCTAGAACTTTCCTTATCATACTCCAAGTTTATGTGTAGAAGACTATTCTAGATTATATCTAATAAATGCGACGTAGTGAGTTAGTGACTATTCTTAGGGTGAGTCCGGATCTAACTGTACTGACAATGGTAACTCTCTTATGGACGTGCGTTGATGCAAGATTGGTAAAATGACATACTTTCTCCAATTTAAGCTATTAGTTCCAATTGACTTTTGACATCTTTTATCAGTAACTTTTAACTTGTATATTATTCTTATTATATAAGTTATAACTGAAATTTTATTTAATTCGTTTTAATGCAAAGATTATTAATATTAACTTTTTATAATTTTTAATTATGCATCATTAGAAATATTAATAGTTATTTGATTGACAAATGTATTTAGTACTCTTAAAATATATAGGAAGTAATATGATATTGGATGCTTAAGACTATACTTATTTTCTTAAGAAAAATTAAAAGGTTTTGATATGTACTTCTAATATTTAGCGTTATACTTCCTATATTTCATTGAATTTGAAGTATTTTTCATTTTGATTTGTTTCATTTAATTTGCATTATTTTTATTTTTGAACAATAGCCCACCACTTTCTTTTAATCTTATCCATACATTTTAACTTTCTTTTAATTTCATCCACACAATTTATTCTACCTCTTTATTTATTACAACTTTTTAAAAAATCTACCTCTTTCTCTTTGATGCAATTCTATCGGGACAGATGAGTACTTATTCTCTTAAGAAATATTGCAAAAAATGTTAAATATTTTAAGTATAATATGTCGGAAATATTACCCAAAATAATTTAATCTTTACTTGATTTTCCTACGATAATCCAACTATTAATTAACTATGAATAATCAGAATTTTAAGTAATATTTGCCAAGAGTATACCAAGGTGACCGGTAACCTGTTACATAAGTAATTTTTGAAAAAAAAAGTAAAATAAAAATAAAAATTTTAATTTAACAAATAAAAGAGCTTAAGTTAACTAAAGATAAATATTGCAAGTTATCCAGGCAGAAGAAGCCCTTAAATTGGTGAGTTGGAAAAATGATAGTACACTTGCGAGAATTCAAAAGATTGTCTAAACAGCAGTCATCATTTGAAGCTTCGATTAATTTAAATAAAGTTTGCTCGGATTCTGAATTTTTTGTGTTCTATTTTATGTAGATATAAATTTATCAAGAAACAAAAGAAATTCGGAGAGTGATCGGATCGGAGGGGTATTTTGTGTTGTCAGAAAAAAGAAATGTCTTACTAACTTCCTCCAACGATATAACTGTCATGAAATATCAAACATTTATAAAGTTTACAGCATAAATCTCAGTATAGAATCATGTAATGTCATAGAAATGGAGAATAATCATTCTATCAAAGGCAACAGAACACAGGGCTGCAACATCAAACAAACAGTTCAAGGTAAAATATCAAAAACAAGAAAAAGATAATTTCAAGTACTAACAGCTTAGAAGAGCACTAGATATGAAAGAATAAATCTACAATTGAATCCTGATATGAGTTTTCAAGTCTGTATCCCGATAAAAACTTCTTTGACTGATTCCGAAGCAACAGCAGACATGTCTTTGAGCCATTAATCCAGAGGCTTACCAATCCAATACACAATGAATTTTTTTAAAGAAAAAAATTGTTATTTTATTTAATTTTTCTTTATTTTTTTTGTTCATTTACCTACAAATATAAGTCATAATTTGCATAACAACATTCTTAGATAAGTGATATAATAGTTTAGGTTATTCATTATTAATCAAAAGTTGAAATTATTCTAGAAAAATCAAGTAAAAATTAAATTATTCAGAGTAATTTTTCCTATTTATTACAATTTATAATAACATTGTAAATTTTGAAGTTCTTTTGTCAAAAAATCAAAATATTATGTAATATAGGATAAAATTCCTCTATTTATAAACTAATAATATTTGACTATTTATTACTTGTACCTTCATGTAAAATAATATATATTTTTGTGGCAATTGAAACAATAAATAAGATAAGTATTACAATGAATTTTGGGGTCCTTCGATAATAGGACCATGTGTTGTAGGTTGCTTTGCATATACTAATCGACGATTATGCCTACTTGCAAGAGAAAAAATTAGCTATATTATCATGCATACATTAGCTATAAAACAATAGCTACTTTTATGAGATATTGTTTCTCAGTGAGACGACCTGAAAACAAAAGAGTTTATTATAATACGTATCACATGTGCTATTAAAATACATATATATTAGATGTGTATTACAGTCAAATCGTCTCATACAATAATTTGTGATAAAACAATTGATATAAGTTTATATCTTTATGGTGGTGTGTCATAAGAAATGAAATTGCTAAGGACTCTCTCCGTCCCACTCGTTTTACATTAATTGTCATTTTAGTTCGTCCAACTCATTTTGCATCATTATTTTTTTGACAATGAACCACCACTTTCTTTTAATTTTATTCATATATTTTAATTATTTTTAAATTTTCATCCGAACAATTTTTTCTACTTCTTCATTTATCATCAATATTAAATTTTCTCTTAAAAATCATAATTTTTGTCTTTACTCCTATTTAACCGATACTTTCTCGTTCTAAAATACCTGCTACATTTCGGTTTTGGACATTATTTATAGTTCAAGGTTATTTTATATAATACGACTAATGTGTAAGTAAAATATAGTTAAATGTGATCTTGTTTGAATTGTCTAATCGCATACTTTCATAATATTAACTTTTTATAATTTTTAGATGTGTATAATTTAACACATAATGAACAAAATAACATATTAAATTGCGTAAAAAGTCAAATCTAACAAGTATAATGAGACGAGGAAATAGTTCTTTAAAAATGACGGTACTAATGGACATGACTACTTCTCAAAAAATGAGAGTACTCATGGACATGTCTAGTAGACACGATTCACATTCAATAAGACTGATCCAAATTTCTGGACTTCTCTTTCAAACCATAATTTGAGTCCAAGTAGAATTTGGGTCCCTCTTTCTGAAAACTGAAAAGCAAGTGATAGGGAAAGTAAGTGTTCGAGACAAGTTTTGATGAATTTTTGAAGTTGTTAAGCAAAAAAAAATAATAATTAAATAAACTAAGATTCAAACTATTTCCAAAAGTAAGTGTGAAAATACCAAACCTATGGTCTAGAGCTGTTCGCAATTACCAACTGCGAACATGTCAAAAAAGACAAAATAGTTGTTCGCAGTTACTAAATGCGAACAGCTATTTGTCATGTTTTGACCTGTTCGCAGATAACTGCGAACAACATGTTGCACAAAAACAGGTACAAATAGCTGTTCGCAGTTAGTAACTGCGAACAGCTATTTTGTTTTTTTTAACCTGTTCGTAGTTAGAAACTGCGAACAGCTTCAAACTATAGATTTGGGATTTTCACGCTTACCTTTGGAAATAGTTTGAATCTTAGTTTATTTAATTAATTTTTTTTTTGCTTAACAACTTTTAAAATTCAGTTTTGATTGACTCAGGCCCATCATCGTTCTAAAAAATAAAGTACAAATTATGGTACACAAATTTTGAATCACACGTTCTTGTGAGAGATGATCTCTTTGAGAAACTATCTCAAATTGGGACAGCTTATTATATATTATAAGTAGGCATTAAGAATGATATAAGTAGACATTTAAGATATTGAAAGTAGACATTAAGAATATGGTGAATAAACGTTAAGGATAATATAAGTAGGCATTGAGAATACGGTAAATAGGTATTAATCTTTAATGGGCTGGGCTTGATATACGTCTCTCAAAGAGATTGTCTCTTAAGATACGAGTTGATTTTGAATAAGACAATCTCATAGGGAGACTATCTCTTTTAGGCTGACCTATTTATATTTAATATGTTAAAGTAATTACATACAAGTTTAAAATGATCAGTTAAGGAAATACGCTAATTATATGGACCAATCTCATAGTAAAACAGTCTTATATCTTATTATCAGACACTTACACGAACTTTATAAATAAATTAAAGCTTTTATATACACTTTTTTTAATTTTCACCATTTTAATGAGTTTTCACATTATCCAAAATCCACACACACACAAATATATAGCTACTGTATAGCTATATATATAGTTAAAAGTTACTATGACTATATATAGCCACTGTCTTCTCTTTTGTAAGTTTGAAAAATCTTTGTTGCAAAAGTGAATGCTACTATGTTCTTAGAAAAACATACTATGTTATGATTAAAGGTTACTATGACTATATAGTTACGGTCTTCTTTTTTTAATTTTTGAAAATTTTTGTTTCAAAAAGTAAATGCTACTATATTCTTGGAAAAAGATACTATTTTATGATTAATGGTTAATATGACTATGTATAACTACTGTCTTCTTTTTTTAATTTTGGAAAAACTTTGGATTGTTATACAGGGACTCAAACTCCAACAACTATAACACAAGTTACCCCAAATGGTTCTACACTGTGGATTCCTCATTGTGAGTTTGATAAAAAGCCATTTGTTGGTATGACTTTTGAAAACTTAGAGAAAGCCTTAGATTTTTATGGTAAATATGCTGAAATTTGCGGTTTTAATATACGTTCATCTACTAGCTACAAAAAAAATGGTATTGTTGTTTTAAAATACTTTGTTTGTAGTAGGGAGGGTATCATAAAACCTAAACCTAAGAAAAGTGTAGATGTTGTTGCACGTTATAAGAGATCAACCAAAAGAATTGGTTGTAAAGCTAGATTGATTTTGAAATATGACATAGTGAAGAAAACATACCATGTTTTAAAATTCGAAGAGGCGCACAATCATTGTCTAGTTAGCCCTACATCGCGTCAATATTTATTGGGTAATAGGAAAATGACTTTGTTACACAAAAATTTCATATCTAAGAATGCACGGGTTAATATAAGACCTGTTAAATCCTTTAGATTGTTTAAGGAAAATGTTGGGGGTTATGAGAATGTGGGAGTGACAATGCAAGATTTTAAGAATTTCCATAGGGATTTGAAAACATATATTAAAGGAGATGATGGGAAGATGTTGGGGGTTATGAGAATGTGGGAGTGACAATGCAAGATTTTAAGAATTTCCATAGGGATTTGAAAACATATATTAAAGGAGATGATGGGAAGATGTTGATCGAGAATTTTATCAGAAAAAAAGATATTTACACGGGGTTTTATTTTGATTATGCTTTAGATGAGGAGGACAACATTTCACGTTTATTTTGGGCCGATGCGATAAGTAGAAAGAATTATTGCTTATTTGGAAAAATTGTTACTTTTGATTGTACTTATAACACCAATAAGTATAGCATGATTTTAGCCCCTTTTACTGGTATAGATCATCATAAGTCTTGTATGACATTTGGTATAGGTTTATTAGCTAAGGAAGATAGTGAATCTTTTGAGTGGTTATTTAGGACTTTTTTACATTGTATGGGAGAGTATATGCCAACATATTTGATAACTGATCAAGACCCTGCAAAAAAAATTGCGATTAAAAATGTATTTTCAAACACAATACACAAACTTTGCATGTGGCACATCATGAGTAAAGTTACTGATAAAGTTGGGTCGGAATTGAACAAAAATAAGGATTTTTTGAAAGAATTAAATGGGTGTGTGTGGAATATTGATCAAGAAGAAAATGAATTTGAGGAAAAATGGGAGGGAATTATGACCAAATATAATCTTCAAACAGATAAATGATTTATTAGTATATTTAGTATACGAGATCAATGGATACTCGCATATTTTAGGGATATCCCATTGGGGGGATTTTGAGAACTACATCCTGATCGGAAAGTGTTAATAGTTTCTTCAACCATTTTTCAAACCCTCATATGACACTTGTTGAATTTTATGAGTTATGAAAGTGCAATGGATGCACAGAGGTACAAACAAGATAAGCTCAATGCACAGAGGTATAAAAGAATAAAATAAATATAATAAAAAACAAAAATCATGAAAAAGAAAAACAAAAAAAAAGACTCACCTATTGTCGAAACATTTATCAAAAACAAAACAATAGTCGACTGATTCTTGAAGCAACGAACCAAGACTTCTCATGTATTTTTTGTTTGATTTCATTAGATGTAAAACATACGTAAATTTATCATTCACACCTCTAAAAGGAATGAAACACTTTGCCCTGTGTGTATCAATACATTCTCAAAACCATGGCTTTCAAAAACAATGACATTATTTGCCACATCATTAACAACTTGATCCAATTCAACATCAAGTACATCATCTTCAAATACCTCATCCAAAACAACATCCCCCAGTACATCAGCCACAAAATCAGCACCCTCATTCACTTGTACATTACCCTCGTCGACAACAATACCCTCATTCACCATCCTTGGAATAGAGGTGACCCATTTAACCGTGTCAACAATCTCATCAATTGTATTCAGCACGGTAGGATTCATAAAAAAAACTTTGGGTTTGTGAAAAAGGTGTAGATGAGGTTGAAGGAACATCAGGTAGAGGGACAGGAGGAGAAGACAGTGAACGTTTTTGTTCTAACAACAATTTAATTTTCTCCATGTAAACTCAGACACAACTTGAGTGTCCCTCCTCATGAGCATAAGCAACTCATATATTTCCTACAAAAAGAAGTCAATATAAGTTAAAATGTTGTTCAAAAGAAAGTAACTATGACATTATATAAAAAATATAATGTAGAAGGCAACATAAATAAGTAAGATTATACTTACATCCACAGCTAATCGGTGTATATCAGAATTTCGCATTGCATTCAAAGGCAACTGAAACTCAATTTTCTCATCGTTTTGCACTGGTTGATCTCTGAAGGGTTCTTCATTTAGACTTGGATGTCCAATATCAATGTGGTTCACCTTTACCCCACAGCTTGACCACTCTCAAAAACCATCGACTCACTCATAGGATATGTACTCAAAATTATACCATTTCCAAAATGATTAGCAGATATTTCCTCCTTAATTCTTTTGGATACATCTTTATCGGTCCAGTGAGAGATAAGAGGTAAAGAGGATGGCATGGAGATATTCTTAAACTTCAAACGATGGAAATAAATAATTTCTAGCAAAACAATGCATCCAGAAAAGAATTGCAACTTTCCTTTTCCGATATCTAACTACAGAATCACAAAACTGATCAAGAACATACTTACACCAATTAAATGTACTAATCTTATTCGGATCTACTATAGACTTTACAATCTTAAGATCAATCGTCCTGTTTTGGGTAGGAGCTAAAAAAGAAGAAATAGCATGCAAAACAAAAAGTTGCTTGAACTCATCCCTACCATCAGTCATCTTAGGGATCATACGTTCAAGCAATTCTAAAGGAATTACCGTATTCGTATCTTCAAAACCAAAAAAAGATCTAAATTGTTGTTTCAAAGAGAAATCAGGATTATTTTTGTTGGCACACCTTTTTAATCTGGACGGATGAAATTCCTTCTTACCCTTCTCATTTTGAGACCTCTTCTCATTTTAGTATCAAACGGATGAACCGTGTCCAGATTAAAGATTAATGTTCAGGATGAGTTTGAGACCTTGCACGCGGTTCATGGCCTTTTTCCACCGATTTTTTAGTTTATTTTAGTATCAAACGGGTTTAACCACGCGGTTCACTTTATTTTCTTCTCTCTCACGCGATTTCCTTTTCTCTATCTTTCTCACGCGATTTCCTTTTTCACATTTCTTGATCTTCAATTTCACAGTTTCCTTTCTTGATCTTCAATTGCACTTGATCTTCGTCACAACTTCAAGGCTACTCTGCGTTTTATTTTTCAAAGCATTTAGGATCGTCCTCCATTTCGGTTCATTTTTGTTGATCTTCATTTTCGATTTTCATTCTGCGATTTTCTCTCGTTCGATTTTATCTCGTTTCTTTATCTTCAATTTTACATTTTCCTCTTTGATTATTTTGTGTTTTTATGGTTTATTCTTCTATTTTTTAGTTTTTATTTGAGTATTATTCTGGTATTTGATTTTAAGGGTTTTTCATTTGGTTTAATTTTGTGATTTGTTTGTTTGGATCGTAGTTTCCACACAGAAGATTATTTTAGGGTTTTTCATTGGGTGTTATTCTTGGTTCTGACTTCAACTTCAATTATCACACTTTTTTTTAGTTGTTATGGCAAAAACAAGAGGTGGATCAACTTCGATGTCAGGTCATCAACGAGGTTGCAGTATTCCAGTTGATATTCTCTCCACCTCTATTTTACATTTGAATTCCAACACAAGAAAGAGGAGAGGTGAGGAAAGTGACAATGTACAACAAAGGTCTGTAAGGTAAATTTATCCACTAGTATGTTGAATTCCAACATTGTAATTTTAGTCTTTTTTGCTTATATTAGTTAATTGTTTTGACGTTGAGGCTGTTATTTAGTAATTCTGTATGATTAACTTTATAGAGAAGACAGTAATTATTCATAGTCATAGTATCCTTTATTGATAATATAGTATCTTTTACTAAGAACATTGTATATTTTTCTTGTTGTTGACAGGTTGAGATCTACATTTCAAAAAAAAAGTAGACCTTCTCAGTTGATCAAATTGATGAAGGGGTTCACTAAAAAACAAAAAAATTCAGTGAGAGAAATTGGTTTTAGGGGCCTTCTCAGTTTGAAGTTATGTAGAAATCCAACTAGAATGCTTGGTTGGTTTGTAGATAGTTTTGATCCTGGTAGTTGTATGTTTTCCATAGACTCGTTGAAGTGCTTTCCAATTTCTGAACACGATGTATATGATGTGTTTTGTCTACCATTGAACCCAAACAAAAATGTAAAAGTAGTTTCAAGGTGTGCCAACAAAAATAATCCTGATTTTCCTTTTAAACAACAATTCAGATCTTATTTTGGTTTTGAAGATACGAATGCGGCAATTCCTTTAGAATTGATTGAACGTATGATCCCTAAGATGACTGATGGTGGGGATGAGTTCAAGCAATTTGTTTTACATGCTATTTCTTCTTTTTTAGCCCCTACCCAAAACAGAACGATTGATCTTAAGATTGTAAAGTCTATAGTAGATCCGAATAAGATTAGTACATTTAATTGGTGTAAGTATGTTCTTGATCAGTATTGTGATTCTGTAGTTAGATATCGGAAAAGGAAAGTTGCAATTCTTTTCTGGATGCATTGTTTTGCTAGAAATTATTTATTTCCATCGTTTGAAGTTTAAGAATATCTCCATGCCATCCTCTTTACCTCTTATCTCTCACTGGACCGATAAAGATGTATCCAAAAGAATTAAGGAGGAAATATCTGCTAATCATTTTGGAAATGGTATAATTTTGAGTACATATCCTATGAGTGAGTCGATGGTTTTTGAGAGTGGTCAAGCTGTGGGGTAAAGGTGAACCACATTGATATTGGACATCCAAGTCTAAATGAAGAACCCTTCAGAGATCAACCAGTGCAAAACGATGAGAAAATTGAGTTTCAGTTGCCTTTGAATGCAATGCGAAATTCTGATATACACCGATTAGCTGTGGATGTAAGTATAATCTTACTTATTTATGTTGCCTTCTACATTATATTTTTTATATAATGTCATAGTTACTTTCTTTTGAACAACATTTTAACTTATATTGACTTCTTTTTGTAGGAAATATATGAGTTGCTTATGCTCATGAGGAGGGACACTCAAGTTGTGTCTGAGTTTACATGGAGAAAATTAAATTGTTGTTAGAACAAAAACGTTCACTGTCTTCTCCTCCTGTCCCTCTACCTGATGTTCCTTCAACCTCATCTACACCTTTTTCACAAACCCAAAGTTTTTTTTATGAATCCTACCGTGCTGAATACAATTGATGAGATTGTTGACACGGTTAAATGGGTCACCTCTATTCCAAGGATGGTGAATGAGGGTATTGTTGTCGACGAGGGTAATGTACAAGTGAATGAGGGTGCTGATTTTGTGGCTGATGTACTGGGGGATGTTGTTTTGGATGAGGTATTTGAAGATGATGTACTTGATGTTGAATTGGATCAAGTTGTTAATGATGTGGCAAATAATGTCATTGTTTTTGAAAGCCATGGTTTTGAGAATGTATTGATACACACAGGGCAAAGTGTTTCATTCCTTTTAGAGGTGTGAATGATAAATTTACGTATGTTTTACATCTAATGAAATCAAACAAAAAATACATGAGAAGTCTTGGTTCGTTGCTTCAAGAATCAGTCGACTATTGTTTTGTTTTTGATAAATGTTTCGACAATAGGTGAGTCTTTTTTTTTGTTTTTCTTTTTCATGATTTTTGTTTTTTATTATATTTATTTTATTCTTTTATACCTCTGTGCATTGAGCTTATCTTGTTTGTACCTCTGTGCATCCATTGCACTTTCATAACTCATAAAATTCAACAAGTGTCATATGAGGGTTTGAAAAATGGTTGAAGAAACTATTAACACTTTCCGATCAGGATGTAGTTCTCAAAATCCCCCCAATGGGATATCCCTAAAATATGCGAGTATCCATTGATCTCGTATACTAAATATACTAATAAACCATTTATCTGTTTGAAGATTATATTTGGTCATAATTCCCTCCCATTTTTCCTCAAATTCATTTTCTTCTTGATCAATATTCCACACACACCCATTTAATTCTTTCAAAAAATCCTCATTTTTGTTCAATTCCGGCCCAACTTTATCAGTAACTTTACTCATGATGTGCCACATGCAAAGTTTGTGTATTGTGTTTGAAAATACATTTTTAATCGCAATTTTTTTTGCAGGGTCTTGATCAGTTATCAAATATGTTGGCATATACTCTCCCATACAATGTAAAAAAAGTCCTAAATAACCACTCAAAAGATTCACTATCTTCCTTAGCTAATAAACCTATACCAAATGTTATACAAGACTTATGATGATCTATACCAGTAAAAGGGGCTAAAATCATGCTATACTTATTGGTGTTATAAGTACAATCAAAAGTAACAATTTTTCCAAATAAGCAATAATTCTTTCTACTTATCGCATCGGCCCAAAATAAACGTGAAATGTTGTCCTCCTCATCTAAAGCATAATCAAAATAAAACCCCGTGTAAATATCTTTTTTTCTGATAAAATTCTCGATCAACATCTTCCCATCATCTCCTTTAATATATGTTTTCAAATCCCTATGGAAATTCTTAAAATCTTGCATTGTCACTCCCACATTCTCATAACCCCCAACATTTTCCTTAAACAATCTAAAGGATTTAACAGGTTCTATATTAACCCGTGCATTTTTAGATATGAAATTTTTGTGTAACAAAGTCATTTTCCTATTACCCAATAAATATTGAGGCGATGTAGGGCTAACTAGACAATGATTGTGCGCCTCTTCGAATTTTAAAACATGGTATGTTTTCTTCACTATGTCATATTTCAAAATCAATCTAGCTTTACAACCAATTCTTTTGGTTGATCTCTTATAACGTGCAACAACATCTACACTTTTCTTAGGTTTAGGTTTTATGATACCCTCCCTACTACAAACAAAATATTTTAAAACAACAATACCATTTTTTTGTAGCTAGTAGATGAACGTATATCAAAACCGCAAATTTCAGCATATTTACCATAAAAATCTAAGGCTTTCTCTAAGTTTTCAAAAGTCATACCAACAAATGGCTTTTTATCAAACTCACAATGAGGAATCCACAGTATAGAACCATTTGGGGTAACTTGTGTTATAGTTCTTGGAGTTTGAGTCCCTGTATAACAATCCAAAGTTTTTCCAAAATTAAAAAAAGAAGACAGTAGCTATACATAGTCATACTAACCATTAATCATAACATAGTATCTTTTTCCAAGAACATAGTAGCATTTACTTTTGCAACAAAGATTTTCCAAAATTAAAAATAGAAGACAATAACTATATATAGCCATAGTAACCATTAATCATAACATAGTATCTTTTTCTAAGAACATAATAGCATTCACTTTTGCAATAAAGTTTTTCCAAATTAAAAAAAGAAGACAGTAACTATACATAGTCATAGTAACTTTTAATCATAAGATAGTATCATTTTCTAAACACTTAGTAGCATTTACTTTTTAAAACAAAGTTTTTCCAAAATTGAAAAAAAAGACAGTAACTATATATAGTCATAGTAACCTTTAATCATAACATAGTATCTTTTTCTAAGAACATAGTAGCATTCACTTTTGCAACAAAGTTTTTCCAAAATTAAAAAAAGAAGACAGTATCTATACATAGTCATAGTAACTTTTAATCACAAGATAGTATCTTTTTCTAAAAACATAGTAGCATTTAATTTTTGCAACAAAGTTTTTTCAAAATTAAAAAAAGAAGACAGTAACTATATATAGTCATAGTAACGTTTAATCATAACATAGTATTTTTTTCTAAAAACATAGTAGCATTCACTTTTGCAACAAAGTTTTTCTAAAATTAAAAAAAGAAGACAGTAACTATATATAGTCATAGTAACCTTTAATCATAACATAGTATCTTTTTCTAAGAACATAGTAGCATTTACTGTTGCAACAAAGAGTTTTCAAATTTTAAAAAAGAAGACAGTAACTATACATAGTCATAGTAACTTTTAATCACAACATAGTATCTTTTTCCAAGAACATAGTAGCATTTACTTTTGCAACAAAGATTTTCCAAAATTAAAAAAAGAAGACAGTAACTATACATAGTCATAGTAACCATTAATCATAACATAGTATCTTTGTCTAAGAACATAGTAGCATTAACTTTTGCAACAAAAACTTTTCAAAATTACAAAAAAAGATAGTAAATATGCACAATCATAGTAACCTTTAATCATAACTCATAACTTAGTATTTTTTTTTGAAGAACATAATAACATTACCTTCTGACAATTCTTTTTCATTGTTGAAAGTTTTTGGTGAATCTTTCATTTTAAGCACTTTTTGTAAATCTCAATCTGAGTCTGTAAATCAAAATCAACAAAGAAAATGAAAATGAATATCTGACTCTGAGTTTTGAAGATACATAAATCTTAAAATGTAAATCTTCAATTAGCATACCTTAATTCAAGGGAAGAAGAAGATTCAAATCAATATCTGAGTCTGTAAATCAAAATCAACAAAGAAAACGAAAATGAAAATCTGAGTTTTGAAGATACATAATCCCTAAAATGTAAATCTTCAATTAGCATACCTTAATTCAAGTGAAGAAGATTCAAATTAAAAAAAATCATAATCAAGAACAGAACAACGACAATAAAAATCTGAAACTGAGTTAGATGAAGATTACAACCAAAAACAGAACAACGATTTTGAAACGAAGTGAAGAGCGAAGAGAGGGGGCGGGAGACTTGAAACCGAGTGACTTTGAATAGAGAGAGAAAAAAATGGACCAGTTAAAGTTTTTTTTTCACTGGTTCAATTAGCCTTTACTAATTTAGTGTTCTTTATTTTTATCCCTTAGATCTTAATAAGATCAATGGCTATAAATGTTTCTCACCCTTCTCATTTTGAGACCCCTTCTCAATGGATCCTTCCCCTATATATATGCAGGATCTTAATAAGGGTGAGAAAGATTTTTGTTTGATTTTGTTTGGTTACTATATATGCAAAAAAAAGATACTATTTTATAAATTAAAAACATTTAAAAAATTATTTCATTGTTACCTTTCTGTGTAACATAGTTACTCTTACAATTATGAGTTTTTGGCTCAATCGTGACCATAGATTATTTTTATTTTAGTGAAATCAAGGGTGTAGAGTCCTTCTTACTCTTTTCATTTTCAACCCTTTCTCAATGGATCACTATATATATATATATATATATATATATATATATATATATATATATATATATATATATATATATATATATAGGGAGAAGTTCAAGTGAAAACCATTATTATATGAGAACCGTGAGAATCATAAAAAGGCGTTACTTTTTTATGAAAAACGTGTTACTTTGGATTTGTATTTTTTTTTCTGACAATTACTGTTTTTTGGTAAAAAGTACCAAATTTTTTTAAAAACAAAAGTAACACAATTTTTATGCAAAAGTAGCACGTTTTCTGTAAAAAGGTAACACATTTTTTGGTTCTCATGGTTCGCATAGAACCGTGGTTTGCACCTGAACGCGACCCTATATATATATATATATATATATATATATATATATATATATATATATATGCTAACGATGTATTATTATGAGGTATTACATCATCACATTGGACTACACTGATTAGTTTGTCGAACTCCCTAAACCAATTCTCCAAAAGCGAAGGTTCACCCTTGCTATTTTAGATTGGTGGCTTGCTATGGGCGATACAATTGCTAGTGGTTGATGCTCTCTGCTCTTTTGTTTTTGTTCTAGGGGCTCTCACTTAACTTATGGCTGTTGGTAAGTCCCTTGTTGTTTTATATGGGTTACTCTTACCACTTGATCTCCTTATGATTGTGCCTGTGGCATGATTGTTTAGTTTTGCCTAAAAATTCCTATCATCAAAAGTAGTTTGTAGGTAGCTCTCCAACTCATCTGTAATATAGAGAATTTCAAAAGAAAGAAAGAAAAGTTTCTACACAATAACATTTATATGAAAAAAACAAAAGAAAGGTGAAGCGTCATCACTAAAGGTGTGTCTCATCTGAATCTTCCATAAACTCAAGTTGAGAACTATCCAAGTTCGCTTTCATCGTCACTAACCAAATTCGCTTTCATCGTCCTTCATTTCTACGTAAGCCTCATATCCTAACTCAGACTCCTCCTCTGGTTCCTCCTCAGGATCCTTTTCTTCTTACTCTAATTCAGAATCTACTTCATGTTTAGGTGCTCAATTGGTTCAAGATCAAAGTACAATTTGGACCATTCTCAGGTTTTCTCTTTCAACTACTCTCTCCTAATCTCCAAAACACTTCCTTCTTCCTCAATGTTCATCGGGATCTTTCCCTTACCCATGTGTGATTATTGAATAAATTTCAAATGACCTAACTCTAAGAATACATACCATGTTCAATGCACTTAGGACAATAATAAAAACAAGAAAAACACTACAAAAATGGTATCACTATATTTGTTCAAGGCATACACATTGTTACACAAACAAACACCTAAAAAGTTAATCAACTTACGTACTAACCACAATTCTACCCTCTTTTCTCTCGTGCGCTTGCGATTAAAATAAAAATCCACCTCAAAAGCTAAGGCCAAAACTAATAAAAATTGTAAATTAAGAGAATAACGATAAAAGATAAAAGCACCCAAAGTTTTGTCCTGTATATATACAATATATACTCTTTTCTCTCGTGCGCTTGCGATTAAAATAAAAATCCACATCAAAAGCTAAGGCCAAAAACAATAAAAATTGTAAATTAAGAGAATAACAATAAAAGATAAAAACACCCAAAGTTCTGTCCTGTATATATACAATATATATTTAAAATAATCCAGACTAATTCAACCTTTCAACGAGTTTACTATAATAATTTTACCTATCAATTAATATTCAGCAATAATTCCAACTTTAAGGGATGTTTGCCAATAGCATCACTCCTAACCTGCCATAGCAGGTAAAATGTTTGAAAAAAAAAATCCTCGGATTCTAACCTCCTCTGTATCATCTTCTTCACTAACATTATCTTTATCAATAATGTATCATCTTATTCAACTTGTATCATCTTCTTCACAACACCTTTACCAAACAAAAGAAACTAGCTTTCTCACCCATCCGTTAATGGCGGCCCCACCACAGCCCCAAACCCCACTCTGCCACTTACCGGCATCATGCAACCTCACAGGCAGTTGAAATCCTTTTAAAGTATGTTTAATCTCTCTATTTCATCATCCCTAACAGTTGAAATCCGCAACCACCGTTCACTTAAATACTCTACATTTACACATCATAGTTTTCATGGTTTGATAATTTTCCAATACTAGTTGGCTAAAATAATCATTAAAAGAACAAAAATAAAAAGAATTAAAGATTTTACTTTTTAATTTATGAAATCCCAAATTAATTGAATAAAGAGATCAAAAGAAACTTAAAAAATTAAAGAATGATGGACGATGACGAACCGCAGTCCGTGGAGGGTGGCCGGAGGCGCTGCTGCTGCGTCAGACAGAACAATATGGTGTCGAGTGGCGACGAGTACTGGTGGAGGAAGTGGTCAGTGGTGGCAGTTGCACGCGAATGTCGGTATGAAATGAAAATAAAAAGATGATAAGAATTGAGTTGAAAGAGAGAAAGTGAAAGAGAGAGGAGTTCGACAGCTTACATCTGATAGAGTAAAATGGGATGTGACTTTGTCAGTAAAAAGTGATAAAGGAACAGAAAAGTGTATTTATCTTTTTTTAAAAACTAAAGAATACTAGTATTAATTTTTTAAAAAAACATAAAGAGTACTACTTACCTATAACCCCCACCTACATTTTCATGTTAATTTCATTCCAACTTCTCAAAGATCGAGTCTTTTTTCAATTTCTTAAAGATTCACACTTATATCAATTTCTTATTCAATAAAGTCTTTTTTTTATATATAAATTTCTCTCTTTTTTTAATTTATGCTACTAAGATTATTTCAATTCCTACTTGAATGTGTGAATTAGTACGGAAGCGTTTTTGATTCTAAAAAAAGCCTCTATTCATCACATCTTCTTCTGAGTATTTACAGACATATATAATTACATTTATCATTTAATTTAGGAAGGAAATAAGGACTGAATAAAACAATACCTAAAATACAATATACTGATTTCTAATGAATATTTCTGATTTTATTTGATTTCCTATTAATTTCCTACACTCCCCCTCAAGTTAGGTCGTAGGATTCAGCGAGACCTAGGTTGCATATGGTGCTGTTGAATGTCTCTGTAGAAACAGCTTTGGTGAGAATATCTGCAAGTTGTGCTTTAGACCGAACGAACTGGGGATCGATAACACCTTTCTCAAGTTTTTCTTTGATGAAGTGTCGATCAATTTCCACGTGCTTTGTTCGATCATGTTGTACGGGATTACCGGAGATGCTGATGGCTGCTTGATTATCATAGAACATTTTACATGGTCTTTTTCTGTGGAAAGGTTAATTCCCCAAGAAATCTCCTGATCCATAGAATTTCAGTGATACCTTTTGCGATTCCCCGGAACTCTGCTTCTGCACTAGACAGTGCTACTACCTTTTGTTTCTTGCTCTTTCAAGTGACTAGATTTCCTCCAATTAGGGTAAAGTATCCTGAAGTTGATTTTCTATCGTCTCTATCACCAGCCCAATCTGCATCTATATAAGCTAGGAGATCCAAAT
The DNA here is from genome assembly GCF_026212465.1 of Amaranthus tricolor. Taxonomy (NCBI): domain Eukaryota; kingdom Viridiplantae; phylum Streptophyta; class Magnoliopsida; order Caryophyllales; family Amaranthaceae; genus Amaranthus; species Amaranthus tricolor. Next base: position 13,822,132 of record NC_080059.1, on the reverse strand, counting down.
TATCATTCTTTCGAAACAGAAGCCCCTTGCTGTTGGTTTTCTTCAGATATCTCAGTATTCGCATAACAACAGTCATATTATGGATTTGTGGTTTGTGCATAAATCTGCTGACTACACCTACTGCATATGCGATATCCGGCCCAGTATGTGAGAGATAAATGAGTTTTCCTACCAATCTCCTATAACGGTCATGATCTGTAGACTTTTCTCCTTCAATTATCTGTAACCCATGGTTTGTTGTAATGGGTGTATCTGCAGGTTTACAATCAAGCATGTCGGTTTCTGCCAAGAGATCTAGGATGTATTTTCTTTAGCTAATGAAAATTCCCCTTTTTGATCGTAAAACTTCAATGCCAAGAAAGTATTTTAGATTTTCCAAGTCTTTCATATTAAATTCTCCTGACAATCTTTTTTTCAATGTATGTATCTCATCTGTATCATCATTTGTGATCACCATATCATCCACATAGATGATTAGACATGTAATCCGATCTTTTCTTTTCTTAAGGAACAATGTGTGATGTGAATTACTTTGTGTGTACCCAAACTTTTTCATAGCAGATGTAAACTTCCCAAACCATGCACGAGGAGATTGTTTGAGACCATATAGAGCTTTCTTGAGTCTACACCCCTCTTTTAAGTTATATGTTTCTGAGAATCCTGGAGGAGGTTTCATGTACACTTCTTCTTCTAGTTCACCATGTAAGAATGCATTTTTTACATCAAATTGGTGTAAGGGCCAATTTTTGTTTGCTGCTATCGAGAAAAGAACCCGGATGATATCAATCTTGGCTACTGGTGAGAAAGTCTCAGAATAGTCTACACCGTATGTTTGAGTATATCCCTTTGCTACAAGCCGAGCTTTGTAACGCTCAATGGTTCCATCTGCATGATATTTGATAGTAAACACCCATTTGCAGCCTACTGCCTTTTTCCCTTTGGGTAGCTCACATTTTTCCCAAGTCTCATTCTTGAGAAGTGCAAATATTTCCTCCTCCATTGCCTTTTTCCACTTCTTCCACATTTCTGGGTATCTTATTGGAGTACAGAGATGCGTTAAAGGCTAATGCCATCTGAGCTAAAGATTCAACATTGTTTCTGTCTGCGGGATATCGAGATCGTTTTGCTTCATATTCTGGATCATACCTCTTTGGAGGAATACTTGCTCTTTTGGACCTATCCTACTAGAACTTATGAGCCAGCTTAGATCCTCACTACGGTTCTCCCCCTGAGATCGAAGCGGGGAAAAATAATAGGAATCCTCAAAGAACTCACAATCTAAAGTCACATACATCCAGTGAGAAATGGGATCAAAACATCGATATCCCTTTTGTGTAGTACCATATCCCAAAAAAACACATTTGACAGCCCAGGGTTCAAGTTTGCTACGACTCCGTAAGGGTAGATGAACATACACAACACACCCAAAAACCCGAGGAAGAAGAGAATGAGAAGATGGGACTTCATGATGTGTTTTAAGAGTATTAAAAGGAGTTTGGAAGTTTAGGGCTTTGGTGGGAAGACGATTGGTTAGGTAGTTGGCGGTGGCAAGAGCTTCTGGCCCATAAGATGCAGGAACCCGAGATTCAAGCATGAGAGCCCGAGTAATCTCAAGAAGGGTTCTATTTTTTCACTCAGCCATACCATTTTGTTGGGGGGTATCAGGACATGTAGTTTGATGTATAAGGCCATGATCATTAGCAAACTGTTTCATGTTTAGATTAACATATTCCCCCCCATTATCTGATCTAAGAATTTGAGGGTGAGTGTGAAACTGGGTAACAATCATGTTATAGAAGGTAACAAACACATCAAAGACTTCAGATTTGTGTTTTAAAAAGTAAAGTCAACTCATGCAAGTGCAATCATCAATAAAGAGAACAAAATATGAGAAACCCTGAGAGTTAAAACCAGGAGCGGGGCCCCACACATCAGAATGTAACAACATAAAAGGTTCATGAGTCTGGGATAAGCTAGGAAAATAGGAATGTTTACGACTTTTAGCTAACACACAAGATTCACAGTCCAAAGAATTATTACAACTATGAAGAGATGGAAAAAGACGTTTTAAATAACCCACTGATGGATGTCCAAGACGTCTATGCCACATTCGTAGTTGGTGATTAGGAGATCGACGAGCAAGCGATGTATGACCTTTATGACCAGCCTCATCCACATAGTATAATCCTACTCTCTCAGTACCACGCCAATGATCGCTCCCGTTTGAGCATCCTGCACAGTACAACCAGTAGAGGTCATGCGAACAGTACAATGTAATTCCTTGGTTAACTGACTAATAGACAGAAGTTTATGAGTTAATTTCGGAATTAAAAGACAATTATTAAGTTGTAGAGAAGGGGAAATAGCAACCAATCCAGCTTTAGTAACATTAACAAAATCACCATTCGCAGTCTGGATTTTATGACAAGGGGTATGCGTTTGAGAGATGAGATCACTTGGGTCATTAGTCATTGTATCAGTTGCCCCACAATCAAAAATCCATGTAAAATTATTCTCTTTTTCACAAAATAAACCTTTAGGATTATGTAAAATTGGGACGGGTTTATTATGTGGGCCGGTTAAGTGAGTGGGCTTGGGTTTTTTATGCGGGCTGGGTAAGGGGTTACGTTTATTTTTAGGCTCCCTATAAAAGGGAGTATTTAGGGAAAGTGACTCCCCCCCCCCCCCCCTTTTCTCTCTCTTCCTCCGTCCTTCTCTTTGCTTTTGGTCTCTTCTTCACTATTTGAGTCCCTTCTGGACTCTTCCTCGTTTTCCTGATTTCTAGGCTGTTCACTGTAATTTTTCTTACCACTTGCATTACCTGTCGGATTTTGGACGTTGATGGTGTTCTCAGTTGGTGTTTGCCGGCGACTGGAGAGATTAGTGCCTAGATTAGCCTTGCCTCTTTTGTGTGCTTTGAACCGCCACAGTGGGTGCACTTGAGGTATGCCCGATCTCCATTATCACGCCGGAGGGAAGTTTCTGACCGACCTCTGATTGCAAGCCCCTTACCAATCTCTGAAGGATTTCCTCCTAATGATGAGGTGGTACTCATGATACCACGTCGTGCTAATTCTCGACGAATTATGGCGTACGCCATTTCAATAGTGGGTAAAGAGTCTTGATTTAGTAATTGTCTCCCTTCTGTGTCTAGGTTGTCATTTATGCCGGCCAAAAACTGATAGAGCCTTTGTCTCTGGATGAATGAATTGAATGTTGTGATATCTGCAGAACATTTCATCGGATTTGGCATCCGTCGATCGATTTCTTTCCAGAGTGTGTTAAGTTTGCCGTAATACACTTCGATTGTGTCATTGTCTTGTTTAAGGTTTGCTGCTTTACTACTAAGGTCAAAAATTTGTAATTCATCCCTTCCACTGCTTAAGAGTGTTTCAATTCCTTTCCAGAATTCCCACGCCGTAGTGTAATCGAGAAATTGATTTACTAGGTCTGAATTGATATTGGCTATAATCTAAGATAAAACTACTGAGTCCCTTTGTTTCCATTGTATGTAATTTAAGGCTGTGGGCTCGGGAGGTACGTCGATGATGTGACTGAGACGTCCTCTGCCCTCGATAGCGATTTGAATAAGTTTACACCATTTGGTGTAATTGTGGTATGTTAATTTTTCGGCGACCCGTAAGTCAGTTGTTTGTGGTTCGTTTGTGGAATTGGTTTGTTTGTTTAATTGCTGGAAATATTGAAACATTTGTTCCATTTGAGCAACTGAAATGAGCTGCTGGTTTGTGTTTTGGTTTTCGTCTGCCATTGTAGGTAAGAAGGTAGATGATAAGTCCTTCAAAGGTTTATGGATTTTTCCTGGATTTGAACCCTAAGGCTCTGATACCATGTGAATTAGTACGGAAGCGTTTTTGGTTGTAAAAAAGGCCTCTATTCATCACATCTTCTTCTGAGTATTTACAGGCATATATAATTACATTCATCATCTAATTTAGGAAGGAAATAAGGACTAAATAAAACAATACCTAAAATACAATATATTGATTTCTAATGAATATTTCTGATTTTATTTGATTTCCTATTAATTTCCTACAGAATGAAGTAGAAAGTCTAAAAGATCAAAGAATATCATGTCAATGGAATAATCAATGTTAATGGTGGTGTTGAGTAAAGTCAAGGTTATAGTGGTGGTAGTGAAGGGGTTGTTGCTAGAAGTCGGGGAGGGAGCTTGGTGACCGTTGGGGAGAGGGGAAGAGGTGGTGTTGTGGTGGCGGTTGGGAAGGGAGAGGAGGATGGGTTTTATTTTTCTTTTTTATTTTTTAAAAAAGCTAAATGAAATTATATTTGATTAGCAGGTAACAAGTTAATAAACAATGTCATTGGAATAGGTTAAATTATTTTAAATAATTTTTCTAAGTAAATTTTCAACTAAATAAAGTTATATATAATTAATTAAAATAAAATTTTTTAAGAAAAATGATTAAAACACGCTAAAAATACAAGTTTTTTTCAATGGGTACAAAAAGGCCGACTTGGCTTAATATGCATGACATATTTTTTTTACCTTTAAGCAAGCTGAATTAATTTTTCTTCATGCCCTATTAAGTTGACTTGATTTTTTCTTTTAGAGTGCATATTAATTAAATATTCTAATTTTCTCATCAAAAATATATTCATTTAGGTTCTTCTATTTTGCATTCTTCTTATTGTCATCCCTACATACATATTACCAGAACCAAAACTCAAATAAAATTCTAAACTCATCAAAATAGTACATTTGCTTTAATTCCCATGTGACTATGTAAAATATGACAAAACAATACTATAATTACCGATAAACCACCACCAAGTTTAAAACAACAATAAGTCTAAAATGATCATGATAAATGCCAATAATATCACTTAAAATAATAGCAAAAAAGGGAAATTTTGAACAAGAAAGAAATACATAGATTCCAACCCCCAACTATTTTTCATGTTGATGGAAGTGGGCATTGTTTCAAGTAGACCAATTGGATTATAGACAGCTACTAAATTACACTACAACTTTAAATGAGCAAAATTTAATGGAATGTCAACCATCAACATGGCCTAAAGTTGATTATAAATGTCACGTCAAAATCTACGATCATGTACATTATATTAGACCATACGAAATCTTAAAAAAAAATAAGAATTCTTAATATTAAATTATATAATATGTATATTAAGTGTTTAACGATAAAAAATTATTAAAAAAATATTATAATTTTTTAAATTGCACAAATTATTTAGAAAATTTCTCAAATTTTGCTTTATTTCTACATCTAAAAAAAATATATAGAGCTTAATTTGAACACCTCAATGTTTGTAATATATTGTAAAAGTAAATTAGTTATTGTAAATTCATTAATTCTAAAGAAAATAAAATTTAGTAAAAATAAGTCTAGTTTGCAATCATAAGCTATATTCTATAAAATAAATTCATTTACAAAAAGAATGTGATAAAAAAAAATATTAAATTACGTATTTCCTCCGTTCCATATTAGTTGCAATATTAGAAAAATGACACTATTCATTCATTAGTCTTAATTTGTGATTAATTTTTAATCTATAAGTAAAAACATAGTCAAGTGAAATCTTGTTTGATTTGTTTCATTGCAAAGATTATTAATATCAAAGATTTATAATTTTTTTTTTATCATAATTAGAGATATTAAGAATTAAATCAGTACATTGAACTGCATAAAAAGGCAAATGTTGCAAGTAAATTAAAACAAGAAAGTAGTAGAGTTTAAAAAAAACACTCGTTAAATTTACGTAAAACTCGCCAATTTTTATTGAAAAAAAAAAAAATTTCTTTAATTTCTTTGTTGGTTGAAATCCACTAGTGAAATCTACATTATTTACAATTCCAATCAATTGATCATATATCTCTTTAAGAAATCTTGGTAAAAATAAAACAAAGTAAGAAAGGTAATATTATTGGACAAAGTGCAACATTGGGATTATAATTGATTAAAAAACTGTTGTTATGCCTTATTTAAAGTGATTTAATTAAAGTTAAAGGGTTTGGGCTTAAATATATAAATAGATTGTGGGCCTTTAAATGTGTAGAGACTCATTTTATGACTGTGTTTTATAATGGGCCGAAGTACATAGCAGTTATGGTCCTTAGGTTATACATATTTATTTTCTTCTGACATCCCATTATCAGAGAGAATTAAAAGTGATAATATTAAGGGTCGTCACTTTAGAGAATACGTGTTAATTTAGAAAATCCAAACGCTCTCATTTTCAAGATTATCTAGCGTACTATGGAATCAAGTATTCTTCAGTTTTGTCTTTTTAGTTTGTTCTTCTAATTCAACATAATTGATCATGTTTATTAGTAATGGTATTGGTCATTTTTTTTGTCCCTTCAAATATCTGCCTTTCATAATATTCATAAAAATTAAATAAATAATAGTAATTGACTAATAGCAAATATTATTGGTGCTCTTATATAATTACAAAATTATAAGTTTATAAAGTAAGAATAAAATAGAAATAAATATAAATTTATAAACTACTTTATAAAAAAGGATATGGAGATTTAGATGTATTGTCAGCAATTGATTACGTTTACCTTTTCAAGTTGACGTGGCGGACCATCTTTTGTAATAAGGTTGACGTGGAGATATTGTCCAACTTACTATCAAAGGATTAATCAATTATTACAACTATCTTTTATCACCGTAATATATAATGCTAGAGATTGACCAGTCAAATTTAGACAAATACAAAATTTTAATCAAATCTAAATCAACGTAGATTCAATTACCTCCATTTCCTAAAAAATTTGATAAATGATTTGAGTTTTTTTTATTTAAGGGAGATTATAGAATTTCTACAGATAAAGAGGAAAAGCAAATTAATTCGGGTCAAAAAAATAGCATTCAACCACTAGACAAAATCTTAAATATGATTGAGTTTTAATTTAATGCTTTTGAGTAGGAGTAATTATTATTTTTCCAACAATTTTTGAAAATCCTGTCAATATTTTTTAGAGTTAAGATGTGAAAAACTGAATACTATCTAATGGAGTATTATATTAATAAAATAATTTTCAAAAATCTGAAAAATAAATTAAATGGAATTTCGAATAAGTTAGTAGAATACTTCCTCTGTTTCATAGTACTTGATATCACAAAATAATGAATTATTCATTCATCATCCTTAATTTGTAATTAGTTTTTAATCTATGAATTAAAACATAGTGAAATTGGATTTTGTGTGATTTGTCTCAATGCAAAGATTAATATCAATTTTTTTATAATTTTTTATCATACATAATTAAAGATATTAGGGATTGAATTAGTGCATTGGACTGCACGAAAAGTCAAAAGATGTAAGTATTTTGTAACGAAGAAAGTATACTCTTATAAGTAAAATACAACTAATTCAAATGAAGTATTTCACATGTTAGCTTATGTTTATTCAATTTAGAATTTTTCAATATAATAGGAGAAATTTTATCGAATATTCGATCCAAATATTATCGGATATTAAATATCTATTCGACTGCATGTTTTACATCGGATATCAGATTATGCTTACCCCAAGTCTCCAACCTCTACGCACCAAATTTATACCAAAAGGTCCAATGCTCACTCTAACAGAACAAATCCGATACAAAAATCCGTATAAATGCGTGACATTTCTAAATAAAATCTTAGATATACACATACATCATTTCATGACAAACGTAATATTGTCAAAATATAACAATCTTAAAACCTCTACTAGTAATCATACTTAAATAAGAATACTCCGTATTAACATATGAAAGTGACCCATGAATCAAAATCAAAATCAAAATCAAAATTGAAATTGAAAAAAAAAGGAAAAAAGAGATTCCGTGTACAACGGTTATGGCGTTGTGGTATTAAATAGAGGGAGGATGCTTGTTTATGGTTGTATGAAGTGTCCCATAATTCCCAACTCTGCGCTCCCAAAAACATTACACACAACATCTGCAGTCTGCTCATTCTCTTCCTATACCATTTGTCCTCCTTCTCATTAATTACCCTTCCTTCTAAACGGAGTATATTTCTCTTAGTTTTCTCCGTCATTTTCTGTTTTTAAGCCTCACTTCTCTCAATTCTCTCCAACCAAACTACATTCATAATTCATTACTTCTGCGCTGTTCATCAGAAATCATGATCAACAATACTGGATTTTCCCTCCCTAAATTCATCCCCCTTTTGCAACGCATTTCTTCTTCTTCTTCTAAGGTTTGTGTTTTTCATCCTCTTCTTCATGCTTTTTTTTTTGGAAAAATTATCTAGAAAAGTCCGACATTTGTATAATTTTCTTACGATAATTTCACCCAATGATTATCTATGAATAATCCCAACTTCAGAAGTATTATCCTAAAATAAACTCGATAACTCGATAACTTGTTATAGCAATTTTTTTAAAAAAAATAAATTAAAATAAAATTTCAAAAAAAACATGAAAAAGATATTGAAAAAATTTATGTTATTTAATCATTTAGAATTCTTTATGTGAATTTTTAAAATTTTTCTCAAATTTTACATTTATTTTTAATTTAATTTTTCTGGTGAATTACCTATTATATCAGGTCATCGAGTTACGTAAACTTAACCTACGCAAATATCTTCAAAAGTGGAAATTATTTATAGTTAATCAATAAGTAAAATTATTATAAAAAATTATAAAAATATTAGATTATTCAAGGTAATCTTTTGTTGTTGTGTATACTTTCATGCTCTATTTCGTTGTTAATGAGAATGATCCGTGGTTTTAATTTTTGATTTCCATGGCGACGAAAAGTACGAATCAAAGTAGTCATGAACAATTTTTGAAAAATAATTAATAAATTGCATTGATTGTTGAATTAGGGATGATTTATAGCAAAACAATTCATAAAATTATGTGAATTGTTTTTCAATTTTGATATTAAAAGTCAATTAAAGTTGTAAAGCCCTCTTAAATTTGTACCGGTTTTGTTTGGTACATTTAAATCGTCACCGTTTACGTGCATTTTGAGATGGAGGGTGTAAATGATTTTTTGTTTATTTGGGTAAGCATTATTAATTGACTCATCATTAAATTTTCTGTTCTTACCTTTTTTAGGAATTGATGAATTGATTATTTAGGTACACTTCTCATGACTATAAATATATGAGTTATGATATTTACGACTCTTAAATTTTATATAAAAATTAATAAATTTTATTTATTATTGATAATTTTAAAGTTTTAAGAGAATTTTATGTTGAAGTATGAAAATAATTAATATTTTATATAATTATTTTTACTTTCTAAAGAAGAATAAATGCTAAATTAATAAAGTATAATTAAATTTTGAAGTTTTCAAAAGCAAAAATTATATTAAACTACATTAATAAAATACAAAATTTATCTTATATACAGCCCTTACTGTATATATTATTTTTCCAAATATATATGTTTATTTATTTTTAGATATAAAATGAAAGTTCTCAATTCTCATGGGTATTGATTATTGAATATTGATTGCATGCTTAGTTGTAGTTGTAAACTTGGAAATGGTAACGATAGTACCTCGTATATAATCTTTCGGCCGGTCTAATATGAGACCTACAAGACTGTCTTACATATAAATGATCTATTAGTAAATAAAAACAATTGAAAACTGAACTTTTACTTTTATAGGGAGAAATTTTTTTTAAAGAATTTAGGCTGACCCAAAGTCCTCTCACAGTCGAATGACCTCAATAGATAATTAGTAATAATTTTTCTGATTTATATCATAAAATTTGCATAAAAATATTCTTATTTATCTTCATTTTACGATTTTAATAATATTTATAATTTTTACATATTTTTCTCTAACTTTATTTTAATATATTTTATGATTCTCATATATTTCTCACTAATTTCATGAAAATATCTTTTAATTGTTATCTTTTCCATTTTTTCTTATATTTTTTGAATATTTATGATCCCACTTCTCATCCGTTAAATTTATTTTTCAATAAATAATATTTTTACCATTTAAAATATATACAAATTGTTGTGAGAGACGGTCTCTTCGAAAGACGTATTATGTATATGGGCAAAATAGCTTAATTAATACAACTTAAAGAGGAAATAAGAATATGAACTTTATGTTTTGAGGTCGTTTCTCACACAAAAATAGTAAAATATATTAATTTTCTTCATTTTCCTTAGGAATGAATGAAATAATTATTAACGGTCTAATGTAGTGGTCTCACTTGTCACCAAATGTATTATCACAGTTTTGAAAAAAATCATTATTATCGTACACAGTATTATTATCAGAGAACCAAAGGAAAGTGGTCTATTTGTTTGAAAAAAGTAGAATGCTTAATTATCTTATTTATTGTTTATTGGCTTACTATAAATATAAAAATAAATAATGGTTTTCACGTGAATGAGGATGATTAAATGACTTTAGCCTCCAATAGGCATGAAAAATATTTTCATTTCATTGCTGGATATAAGAATAATAATATTAAGAAGAATGAAAAGATAATAATTTTTTTTTGAAAAATAAATTCGCAAATCAAGCACCTCTTAGATAAGCTTTGAATTAGAAAATAATATTTTATAGTCCTATTATATTAAAATATTTGGGTGTATTGGGGATTTAGGTAGGTGGATAAAGTTTCCCGCTCAACACTCATATCTACTAATAAAACACGAAATTACGATCATGATTAATAACCAAAGTGAAATTTTTGTTGAAAATAAAATTCATAAATGAAAACTATCAACCACAATTTACTACTTAAAACTTTCAAAACTTAAAACATGCAACTACCTTTTATTCAGTTTAGGAATTAAAACTTTCAAATTGCAATGATGCAAACAACCTTATTATATTCATGTGTATCGTTTTAATTTGAATAGATGTCTATGAAAACTCATTTTTTACTCGTTTTTAATTCAGTTTTAATTGTTATATTATGGGATATATCGAGCTAGATAAAAAAATACTATGTAAAATTTAGAGAGGGGGAGGAGGGAGTAATGTATTGGCCTCCAACTAGTCTAGTAAGCAATGTATCTTCACTTGAACACGTTTGTTTTTCAAACATTGTAGTAAAATGAGTAATTATAAGTACAAAATGAGTAACCGAGCATAAAAATATGTATGGGTGTTTTGGCTGTTGATTAGCATGTGTAAAACGGTTTAAAGTAGGAGTCTCAAAAATCCCTTATTATACTTATCTGATTTATTGTTTCAATTATCTGATATATATATATATATATATATATATATATATATATATATATATATATATATATATATATATATATATATATAATATTTTACACGAGAGTAAACAATACTAAAAAGCGAAATATTGAGTATTAGTTAAATAACTTGATTTTTCTTTTCTAAAATTATAAGAGCTTATAAGATAAAATTGACACAAAAGCCTAATACTTACGAATCTGCCCTAATAGGCATATATATGATATACTCACAAGGGATATACTTGATTTTAAGAAGTGATTCCTATCCTATTTTAATTGAAAGTTTGCTACTTATAATGACATTTTCTCTTATTATACGTTATTTTCCGAACAAAATTTACTAGAAACAAAAAAGACAATAGCAACTAGAAGAAAAAACAAGATAGGAAAAAAATGTTATGGATTGTTGTTAAGTACTCTTAGAAGTCATCTTCTCTTTAGCTATTAACATTTATCATTATGGTAAAAGACATATAAATTATGTTAATCATTTTATGTAAGAGAAATAAATCGTGTCAAGTTGATCTTCCCTTTCGTATAGAAATAGAAGTAACTTGTAAGTTGTAAGGTGTAACTACTTCTCTGACATGTATGATAGGAGTAGGGTGTAGGACCATATCAATTGGACCAGTTTTAAAATGGACTATTTTCATGACCCACTTCTCTCCCATGACTTTTTAGCCTTTTCTTTTAAATACTTCTAAATTTCACCTAACCTTTAATAAATGCTCCTACATTTTGCTTTTCAACATTAATAATCCGATTAACAGAAATTAAGTGTGATCCAAAATAAATCTTATATATAAAAATTAAAATTAGATTATCAAGATATATATACTCCAAAACCGAAAATACAAGCTAAAATATTATATTCGAAACTCTCCTGAACGTTCGAAAGACACCTCTACTTTTATTCAACTAATAAAGCATTTACTTGTTGTCAATGAACACTTCGTATGTTCAATTTTATCAATAAAGACCTTACAAATGTAAGATCAAAGCTTAATTTTGCTTTGGTCTTAATTTGTAGTAAATATTTTTCCATAGTTCTCATGGGACGTAGAAGCTGGAATAGGGGAAGGATTATGCTGCTCAATAGGAGCAAGGGAAGAGGCTGCAATATCTAGGTCGGGGAGCAAAGTTTCAATTACGGCCGCGAGGGCCAAAAGTGACTACTACATCATCAACTCTAGCAGTGATATTTGGGCCATGACGGCCAAAAGATGTGTTGGGTCTTGAGAGTTGATGAAGTAGGTAGCAAGAAATATTTCATCCAAGGGAGGAAATAATTTAGAGAATGCAAAGGTGGTTTCATCAAAGATAACATGTCAACTTCTAATGATTTTTGGGATAACCCAAAAAGACACAAGGTGTGGATCAGTGTTGAAATTTGTTTATTGTAGGAGATGAGAATAGTAATGCATAAACATCCAAATACCTTTAAATGAGACAAAGAGGGTATTCTGTTGTAACAAACTTGAAAAGGAGATTGATTTTTAAGGAGTTGACTAGGTAAATATTAAGAAGATAAGAGCATGGTGCCAAAACAATGGAGGGAGAGAGGTATGAGCAATCTTAGAAAAAGAAGTATTGTCATACTCTCTAAAAGTACAAAAGAAGGGTAAACCTGACAAGCGATAGGAAAAGTCTATAGAAATTTAGAGAAATTAGCCAAGAAAAGCACTTAATAATGGTGACCTTTAATACTTAAAACGGGAGAATTTCAAATATCGCTGTGAATGATATCAAAAAGTATATAAGTAGTATTCATAAAAGAAATAAATGTCAACTTAATATGTTTATGAAGCGGAGAAGATGCACAAAACATGAAATCTTTTGTTTTAGTTGAAAAAAATGAGATTTTGCTTTCTAAGAGACTCTAATATAGAAACTCAAGGAATTCCCGAATGATCATGCCAAAGAGAAAGGACCAAATCAGAAAAGGAGTGAAGATAGGATCTTATATATGGTAGTAATAGGATATAGGTCACCCTCACTCTCACATCTCATAAGAGTTGTTCCCTTTTGAATATCATTTACCAAAAAGCCAAAGGGGTCAAAACTAATTGAGACATTATTAATGATGGTGAATTTACGCACAGTCCACAGATATTAAATTCTTAATTAGTTTTGGGACATGAAGAATATTTTTAAGTTAAAAGGGAGTTAGAAGAGGTTGTCTTAGCATTAGCAAGTCCACTAATGGTAATAGAATGACCATTTCTATTAATAATTTTATTATTTGTGCTTAAATTAGAATAAGATGAGAGATTATCAACAATGAATGACAAGTTAGAAGTGTTCCTGTATCCATATATCAAGAAGAGATTCTAATAGTGTAGTAATTAGCTTGAATGTCGGTGATTAAAAGCCCACTGGCCTAGAAAGCATTAGGAGATTCATGTGGACCAAGCAATCCGTTAGGAGAACAATGTATGCATCCTTGTTGAAATTGTTGCTCAATGGAGGAGTTGGAAGTGGCCATAAAGAAGATGCAGGAGGAAAAGTCTAAATTAAATTTTGACCCAGTAGTTTATACAAAGACAATAGGGAGCTACACACGATACTATTGCTTAGCCGTGGAAGGTGCTTGGCTGGTGGAGAATGTCTGCCACGTCGGATTACTCAAATATGATTGTCGATTGGTTGCCATCGTTGCCGGAGAGTTGGTGCACTCGGCTGCCATTGTGCAGTATGTGATTGTATGTTTTGTAAAGTTATAGACGAACTCAATCTTTTAGATTAAGTATCACTGTTGTTGACCGGTTTAATAAAAAGTTATTTGAAACTTTACATTGATTTGCTTATATGTAGTGAATGTACGTTTGATATTATTTTTGAAAGTTCATAATATTTGTAAATAGTGTCAAAGCCACACCGGGGGTGGCATGACTCTTTGATTCGGACGTGCAAATTGTTACTTTTTTGCTAGTCTGTCGGTAATTTAATCCCTAGTTTAAATTACTAGCTCAACCTTATTTTAAATTGTAACGCTTCTACTTGGTTTCATAATGCTATAAAGGTTTTTTATGCGTTGTAAATATTATTGAAAAGCTAATGATAATCAATTGCCAAAATTTGGATGCAGTATCTTAAGCTTGAAAGTCGATATTTCTACACATCCCAGGCAGTATCCCCTGCTTATAGGTACGAAACTAGTTTGATATGCAATGATTGCTGTTTTGGAAAACTTGATCAATGCTAACATTGTTGGTTGAGATTACACTGTAGAACTGGTGTTGGTGATTCTTTCTCTTAGCAAACTAGCTTAAAAATAGCCGATATTTAACACGAGTTTTGTCATTTCTGTATGAACAGCTGTGCTTATGAACCATTTGTGTCTGGCCTGACAACAGCTTGTGTTTTCCCCTTGACAGCCAAATTGGTAGTGATGATGAGTATGCAGATATTGACTGGGACGGTCTTGGATTTCGCCTTACCCCCACTGATTATATGTATTTCATGAAATGTTCCCAAGAAGACGGGTTTATTTCTCAAGGCCAACTTAATCCTTATGGAAATCTTCAATTAAGCCCTTGTTCTGGGGTGCTGAACTATGGACAGGTCAGCAAATTCCTCTGTTTCTTTGTTTAGAACTAGCAGCTTATTATAATATAAGTCATACATGTTTAGGGTAGTGTAGTTTTCATACCGACTTTGTGAATTCTTCGAAGAATTGTCAGTCATATAAAACTTAAACTAATGTTTAGAGCCCTAGGATCCCTCACATGAGAACCCTTTGGAGTTTGGCTTATAAGCAACACATGCACACCTCGTACCTGCCTTTGAATATTTCACTTTAAGTAAATGAGACTTGAATCCATAACTTTTTGTCTTGTTGGCTTTAATATCATTTCAATGAACCATTTCAACCAAAAGTTTAATCTGATGCTTGGAGTTCCATGATACCTTACTAGTGTACTTTATTACAATTAAATATTAATTGAATTATATATATATAAGCATTTGACATGAATGATTTTGTGTTTTTAAGGGCATATTTGAAGGAATGAAGGCATTCAGGAGAGAAGATGGCCGGCTTTTCTTGTTTCGCCCTGATCAAAATGCTCAACGAATGAGAGTAGGTGCTGAAAGAATGTGCATGCCTTGCCCTTCGGCCAGCCAATTCATAGATGCTGTGAAGCAGACAGTTATTGCCAACAAGCGCTGGGTATGTAGTGATTAACTGTTATTTTACCCTTAGTGAAAGATTATTATGTTAAGTTGATCTTATAAATTTGAGCGATTCCACACATTTATAGTTTTGAATTCCTGTGACAGATTCCTCCTCCTGGTAAGGGATCCCTCTACATGAGACCTTTGCTCTTAGGAAGTGGACCGATCCTTGGGGTCGGTCCATCTCCCGAGTATATGTTCATAATCTATGCTTCTCCAGTTGGCTACTATTTCAAAGTAAGATGATTACGTAGTACTCCATATTTTCTCTGTTTCTCTAAAACTGGAAGTGTGACTTTTGTAGACTACAATACGTCAATTTGACCATATAGTATTTCGTTCTGGTCTTCTAGGAAGGCAGTGCCCCATTGAGTTTGTATATTGAAGAAGAGTTTGATCGTGCTTCGCGTGGTGGTACTGGTGGAATAAAAACAATCAGCAACTATGGGCCTGTAAGCACGACAATTCCATTTTCTCATTTATATTACATTGGAGTATATAAGGTCTATTGAGTACATAACTTTGTTTTTGTTAGGCATTGAGGCCACTGATGAGGGCAAAGAGTAATGGATTTTCGGATGTTTTATACCTTGATTCTGTAAATGGAAAATACATTGAGGAAGTCTCGTCTTGTAACATATTCATTGTAAAGGTAATGCTTCCGAAACCCATTAGCTCGACTGCATGTTATGAAAGAAACTGCTAAGTGAAGTATGGTTCATCAAATTTTATACTAAATTTCAGGGAAACACAATCTCAACTCCCCCAGTAAATGGCACTATACTCCCAGGCGTCACTAGAAAAAGCATCATGGAAATAGCCAGCGATCTTGGTTACAATGTACGTCATAGTGTTTTCATGAAGCCTAAAATCATTACTGTTCAAGCTTTATCAACTATATTTTTTCCACCTCACTACAGCTCGGTGCAAATTTTATTATAGGTTGAGGAGCGGCCAATCCCAGTGGAAGACTTGCTTGACGCCGATGAAGTTTTTGGCACTGGAACTGCCGTTGTTGTTGCTCCTGTGGGTAGCATTACTTACAAAGGTCAAAGGTACATAATCAACCTATCTACTTTTAGCCGATTATAGAAACTGAACCGACTTGCTTAAACATGACATCGACTTCAAAGCTTAAACTAGATAGCACATGGACTTGCCTAACCTGAACTTGTACTGATCATCTCTATGTTACTAGAGCTCGTAAGTATACATATGTCAGACACAGATACATATTCAAGTATCCGACTTGGCTAGTTTGTGAAAAATCCCAAGATTTAGAACCAAACTAAATGTCCAAGTGTCCCAATCGCGTCCGACTGTCAACATAACTTATCCAACGGATATTTCCTATGAGATATACATTGACTTCATATTCAGTTAACCAACTAGAAAAGCACACAAGATAACAACAAATTTGAACAATTTGGACTATAGTATCAACAGCATGATAACTGACAATGAGCCTAGTCCCCAACTTTATCCTTTACAAAGTTGATTTTTATAATAAATTTTAGGACTTGACTAAATGGAATAGTATTTCTCAAATGCAGAGTTGAATACAGAACAGGTGAGAACTCAGTATCAAAGATGCTGTCGTCAACTTACGTTGCGATTCAAACTGGTTCGATAGAGGACAAGAAGGGTTGGATGGTTGAAATCAATTAGGATTCTACAGTTTCTGCCAAGATGGTATATACAGAACCTATGTTTTAGTTACTCTTTTAAGCTGATTTTTTATGGAGTGTCTGCAGAATGTAAAACATGCAAGAATTGTGCATGTTCAAATGTCAAAATAGACTCATGTTGGGAGTTTCTTCCTACCTTTTGTATATAATTGTTTCATCGCAAAATGCAACGACTCTTGAAGAAAAGGAAGTTCTCTCCTAGTCGGTTTTTTGTGCTCAATATGAGCACTCTTTGTTTTTTTTTTCCGGCAAATAAAATTTTATTACTTACTAAAAGAAAAGGTGTTACATCATCCAGCCAAACACCGTAAACAAAGAAAAGCACCACGCTTGAACACAACATCGGTATGAAATTTGGAACCCATCTTCTAGAAAGGGTTGAACCGATTCACTCATCATGTCTGATAAAATACGAAGAGTGAACCGACTTTACCCATAGGCCATCTTTCTCGGAAGCAATGGCCCAAAGTTGTTTGATCAATGCAGCTTTGTTCCAAACGAACAAATTTATTAAGATTGAGACCCCCTGTCCATAGATAACTTCTGCAGAGACTTTCCACTTGTTTGACTCCCTCAGACATGTTCGATCAGGATAGACAGAATATGCAAATAAAAGATGTGTTATCTTCAATTTGAAGCACATTGGGTGGAATTTGATGGAAGTGCCGTATGAGCTATGAATCTAGATAGGTATTCCATGTTCAAAATGAAAAAGATAGGGGAACCCTTTGGTACCTTTAAAGGGAGGACGGGTCTTCCATTGATGAGAATAAAGTAAGAGACAAATTGAACACAAACCATGATCCAATTAATAAAAGTGCTAGGGAAGCCTAAGTTCCTTTAAGCATTGCTTGGTATGAACTTCCATTTAATAGAATCATAGGCCTTTTTGAGGTCGATCTTGATCAAACATCTTGGGGTTAAGTGAGACCTTGAGTAGCCCTTGATGAATTCAAAGGCAAGGAGGATATAATGTAGCCAGGGCCGATTATGTAGAGGGCAAGCTAGTCTTTTGCACAGGACCCCAAAAAATATGAAAATATTAAGGGCCTATATAATGTAAACATATAATCCAAAATAACAAATAATTATTTTCTATCATTTGTAATTGAGAAAGATAAGTAGAGACTAGAGGATAGTCACTAATAATAAAGCAACTTTCCTTACCAATACATTTTGACATTCCAATAAAAAAAGCAACTTTGACCATTTATATTCTAAAAAAAAATATTTAAAAAAACTTTCTTTGAATCAAAGACATTAGTTTGCTATGGTTGTAAAAAGAGTTTAATGTTGTTCATTGTCAAGCAGTCAAGCACCATTCTTTGTTACCTTCTTAAATGAGTACCATTAAGCACCATTGTTAAAAACCAAGCAAAGATTTCATTAAAATCCAAATTTCTTGTTAATTTCAGCTGGGCTTTATTAGAGTAAGTAAAATTTTAATTTTAATTTTTTGATTTTCACCATTATAATTCCGTAATCTTGAATTTATTTTTCGATTTTAATGTTTTATTTAAATATTGTATGTGAACTAATTTTCTTTGTTTTAACTATATTTTTTGTTGATTTTTTAATTTCTTTTTTAAATTTCTTTATTTTTATTTTCTTTCATTTTTACAATTATAATAAAGTAATTTATTTTTAAAATAAAGTTTTTAATTTTTTTTGTTGGGGCACAATATTAATATTAGACCAGGACTTTCGAAAAGTTTAAGACGACCCTGAATGCAGCATTTGCCTTTTAGGGATGAACCTCGCCTAAGCAGGACAACAATCTTTTCAACGGCATTACCATATGTTGTTACCTTTTAAATTTCATCGCCACCGCTTTTACTTTTTTGTCCTTAGTGATAATCTCTCTAGCTTTTCATTAAACTAAACCCTCTCAAGTCAATCTCAACTTGTTTAACTAATATTTGTATGTGTAAAGTCGAATTCACCCACGAAAATATCGAGGTAACTAATCTTTTTTAAAATTTCGTAAATTTTCAGAATTTAATCAACTTTGTGCTTAGAAAAAATTTTAATTTTATTGTTTAAGAATTTGTACAAGATATCATGGAGAAATTAGGTGATGATGAAGTAAATTACTCTTCGTATTTTATTACGGATAGGTTATTTCAATTAGTAAATGAATTTCATATTTGGGCTAATGAGATAAGTAATCCCATTGAATTTCATTTCATATGTGCTTCTTATAAGCAAAAGCAAGATCATTTTGCAACTTGTATTTATTTACGTTGTCATAGGTTCAGAGAGAATTTGCAAGACTTATATGATGTAATTCATCCAGAAATTAGTTGATCTAGTGCATGTGGTTATGTGGTTTTCCGTTTATGATGATTGGATATTGTCGTAAATCTAGTGAAACTTCCTTGAAGGTAAGAGTATGTATGTAACACTCTGTAATTTAAATATTTAATACGTCAACATTGTAAATTTTTTTAAATAATTTGAAAAAAAATAATTTAATATATTTATTATCGACTAATTGAATAAGTTTTTAGATGTATATATTTTTTTTATTTCATTTATTTAAGTAGTCAACAATTATTATTATTATAATTTTGATTATTAATATTATTATTAAAATAAATCAAAGTTAGTATGGCTTGAGTTATTTTTAGGTCTTGTAGATAATATACATAAGTAAAGAATGAGTGGGGTTTTTAAATTTAACACAAATAAAACTCCTCACCTTTTTTTTTTTCTCGTCTTCCATAACCTCCCTTTAATCTTCTCCTTCCTCCATCTCCCTCCCTCACAACACCAAACCACCACCACTACAATCATTGGCTACCGCCGCCACAACCAGCGCCACCAGAAGCTGGCCTCCGCCAGCAGCCACCACCAGCCGGTGGTTGTCCCCACGGACCTTTTCTCTCTCCTCCATTTTTGTGAGCTTTTTCATCCTTATTTTTAATTAGTGCTTTTAATCTTAAAAGTTTTGGGTATATTCATAAATCTTAGTTTAAATTAGTTTATATCTTGATAGAATTTGTAATCGGTAAGTGTTAGAGGTGAGATTTGAAAATGAATAAGTTAGGGTTTGTGTTGGGGATGAAATTGAAGGCAGTATGTACTACTTTTATGTATTTGGGTGATTTTGTGATATTGGACAAATTTATAGAAGCTTTTGATAAGTATTGTTTTTGCTTAATAATGGTGGTTTTGATGATTAAAAATAGTTAGGATTGTTGGTCACTTTTAATATTTAAATATAATTAATTGTACTAATGGTGGTGAATGTGAGTATTGTTGTTGGTTTTATGGTGATAAAAAGTAATAATAAAGAATTCTTGTATAAAATTTCTAATAAAGAATTATTGTATAAAATTACTATTAAAGAATTATTGTATAAAATTACTATTAAAGAATTATTGAATCATGTTTTGCTAGCGATGATTAAGTGTTGTCATTGTTAATTATGGGTACATGGTTGATGTTTAATTGTTGTGGTTAGTATTAAATTGTTGCCAAACTAATTTCTTATTATGGTTATGAGATGTCTATCCTACTAATTGCTTTGTTTTTATGCTTTGTCACCTCAAACCTTGAGGAATGAAACAAATTTGATTGAAAATCATTATCATTATGCATTGAAATTGAGTGTAATACACTACATTAAACTATTTAAGGCCACATAGTCTTGTTTTATTGCAAAAGTGTATAAATTGAATCTTTTTCCCTCAAACATGCCTTGTTTTAGAATTTAATGAAAACTAATGTTATAGTTAGATTGATCGATGGCATTGTTTGTGAGTAAACATGTTGTGTTTATGATTAGATTGCATATTCATATGAGTTGTGGCTTGTAAGGATCGAAGTAGGGTACTTCGTTAAGCAAGTAGCTCCTAAATGAAGTCAAGTGGACTTATTAGTCTTACTTTAAACGTGTATAGGTGTCCGGTTCATAAGAGGGGCGTAAGAACCTCTTTCGGAGTAATTGTTGCGACTTGTTATCTTGTAATTGCAGGCACGTACGCGCAGTAGCTAACTCTTGCATCCATGTTGAATATGTTTTCTTCGCGTAAAAAGAATTATATGACTATGACTATGATTTGCTGTCAAACATTAGCAAGTTGTTGTTTCAAGTGTGGATTGGTATTTAGAAAAGGTAGAGAATGGGTTTTGATGACACGTGAGTGAAATGTTAGATTGTATGAGATGGAATGGGAATGATTTCCTTAATTGGAAAGTTGTAAATTGTGTTTTATGAATGGGAATGAGCCCTTATCGATGAGATGTCAAGATGGTTGTTTATCGTGACTCCACTGGATTGGTACCCCAGTTGGTTTAATTCTCGGAGGCATGGATCATCTGTATATGATCGTTGTACGGGGTATGATCATACTTTGCCATTGGGCACTGGCATGGCCGTCACCCTCTTTGGCTAAGGTGTTACCATGTGGGTCTTCTAAACCCTAATATGATGACCTCTTGTCACATAAGAGAATATATGAAACCAAATAAGAGATAGAAAATGGTGAAGGCATTGAGAAGTACATAGAAATGAAAAGTAGTTAGAGTTGATACTTACATATTGGAATGTCTCCCTCACTTTGTTTTGTTGAAATTGATTGTTGGGTATATATATAACATGTTGGTTATACATATAACCTCATTTTAATACTTTAACAACTCAATTTGCATTTAAAACATTTATATTTACTTGGCAAGTTAATCTCAGAACAAAAAATCGAGTACTCAATGCTTTACTTTAAAACGTTAATGAGTTTTATATATGTAGATGAGAACTTTAGTTATGCAACTGAATCATTAGCTAAGTTATACATTTAGGAAGGCATTTTACGATAAACTTTTGAACAAGAACAATATAGAGTATTCATAGTGATTCAATCACTACATTCATAGCTATCCCATCTATACAATCTTTTAATTCCATCATAACAACCCATAATACTATATTTGGATCATCAAACTTAACCAATATTCCCCAAATGATCCATACTACGATATACATATAATTATCTAACTCCTTGCACTTAATCCAAGGAACAAGACACGAGTGAAATAGCCCAAACCAGCGTAAACAATATAATAATATTGTCTACAAAGCATAGTGGAAGACTTATAGAAGTCTGGGCTGAATCCAACCTGTGGCTCGATAGCAGCAGCAAACCAATATCAGAGTATTTAAAACGTTTTACATAACTAAGTGAATATTATTTACAAAATATTATAAAATTATTACAATTTAATTTACAAACATCTAATTTAAATTTGTATTTCAAAAAGAAGTCCTCGTCTCGCACATAACACACAATACAAGTAGGCATCGTCTCCACATCAGAGCTAATCTGAAAATGGATCTATTCCCCATAAGGGATATGCCCCATCAAGACTGTCAACAATTGAATTGTTGAGTAATCTGAAAAACTATCACATTTATATACAAGTCATTAACAAAATCTCCAAGCAAATTCTTTGCTCAATTGGTAACTACCTAAAACATTATTATAGCCAAATCCAAACTCTTGTAAAAACACTGTTTGGTATCAACATAAACACGACTATGAACCTTAATTTCATAACGAATCAAAATACGGCTATAACTTTACAAGTTAATAGCAAAATCAAAATACGGCTATTATTTTATAAGTCAATAGCGAAACAATACGGCAAATGAAACATATGCTTTCATTGCAAAACAAACAAAGCTTTATATACCAAACATATTTATTAAAAACTCATTAATGTAACAACAGTTTAAAACGTGGGAATATATGGACCGTCAGGAAGTACGCTTGATCTAAATCCTGAGAACACGGGTGATTGTCATCACCGAAAATACGGTTCTTGCAAGAATGAAACGGGATCCGGGGCTCAAGACCGATCCGAATAACCATTACCTATTATCACGCTATAGGATTTCACAATAACTCGGATATAAATGTCCGTTGCCAATTCCCAAAAACGGACATTTTTCAATGTCGAACATTTCAATATAAAACGAATCAATAAATCACTTGATTTTCTTTGAAATCAATAACCATAACTCATTTTCATAGTACAATATATTTAAAAGCTCATATTCATAAAGCTGTGAACATGCAAAACATAATTTTGATCAAGGACTAAAAGTAAGGTCAAACGAAGTCAAAATCCAAATTTCGAACACCAAAAATTATACAATTTTACTCAAATAATAGCAGCAGTAATACCACACCTTATAAAACATAACTTGAACGTTAAAATACGTAAATTAAATTTAAAAGAAAGTAGTTTGCTTGTAGGTTACCTTTATGAATAAATTCTTCAACCAAAAATCAAATTAGAAAACCAAAGAACTTCATTGATGCATTTGAACATACACCTTGTGTACATCAACTTATAACGCCAAAAGATAACAATCCAAGTTCCCTTTTTCATCACCATCAATAATACTCAAAAAATTCATACTATCCATAATTACCTAATAAAAGAAACATAAAATAATCTTAAATACTTGATTAAAGAAATACCCAATTGAAATCCCAATTTGAACAATTAATCTCATGATTGGTTATTCTCAATTTTTATGACAGTCTGTTAGTATTTTGGTCATAACTCTCTCATACGGACTCATTTGGGAGCAATTCAAGTACCTACACGACCATGACTCAGAGCTTTACAAATCTTATGCAGACACTAAAACCTAAAAATGTCCAGAATATACTTGAAATCAGTCGAGAATAGAGAAGACAGAACCTGAATTTTTAAGAACTATAATGAACTTTGTTTTTAAACTTTGAAGATGAATCAAAACCCCAAATTGTAACCACTAATCAAATACTACCATATGAATTAGAACTCAAAGTGAACCCAAATGAATCCAACTTTAATACTTGAAATAATTACCGAATTGATGTAGAAATTAAACCCAAATAACTATTACTAATCAAAATTAAACAAAAACCATAACTTGATTAGAAACTCGATTTGATACTAAAAACTAATTTGATATCATAATGTACCCAAATAAATCTAATTAATACTCAAACTACAACCAAAAACATATCATAATCACTCAACTTCAACATGAATACAAAATGAAAGTTTTAACTCAATAATCGTAACAATAACTTAGTCATCAAAAACTCAAACCATAATAAATTAGATTTTCAATATTAAACCATATATTAAATTAAAATCATAGTCATAAATCAAATGAATTTGATATATAAAATCAATTACTCAAAATCAAACGTTAAAAACTTTACTAGTTGTGTCTTACCTCTTTTATGAGCAAATCTCCATTAAAACTTGATATGCAGGGTTTTTGAAAACCATGAATGGTCTTTGCCCTCTTCAAAGCTTTAACTTCAATCAACCTTCAAATAAACCTTTGGACAACTTCTAATTGATTCTAATCCAACTTTGATGCTCTATGAACCCTAACTTCAATAAAAACCCAATTAAGAAACTTTAACTTCACTTTTCTCAATTTAATCTTTCAGTTAAAACCCTGCTTGATTCCTTTAACTTGCAATTTTTAGACAGAATTTATGAGCATTAATTCCCTCTTTCTATTTGGGAATTTTGAACATGAAGAGATGCGAAAATAGGATTATAGAGGATTTTGAATTTATTAGGTAAAAGGATTTTGTTTACTGATTATTTTTCTCATTAATGATGATAAATAATATGAGAATCATATTCTCTTGTTCTGATGTTTGTAGTCATCAAAAGAATGAGTAAGCAAATTGTGTCACTAAACTTAATCAATGTTCGACACTTCATACGTTTATGTGTCTAACCATGACACACATACTTTTTACCCTATTTTCATCGCATAACTTACTTTTGTCCCAAATTTAATACGATTGATATCCTTAAATAATAGAATATTATTTCGTGTCTCAATAAAATAACATACTTAAAATTTAGTAACCCAAATGTATTAAAATATTTTACTAAGTCCTAATAAAATATCATGCTTAAGAAATACTAATCCTAGATACACTTAATTAATTACAATTAATTAAGCGGCTAATTTTTGGGTTATTTCAACGAGCCTATCCAATTTACTATACTTGACACTTACACTTGCAAGACATTTTCAAAATCTGACTGAATATCTTTTACGTAACATACCAAGGTCGGTTAAACGTTATCCCTAACTATACTTGACACTTTCGTGCTCTTGTATGCGTTACACATCAATAACTAATTTTTCACGTTATCGGGTACATATCGAGTACATAATCTCTTTACTTAAAAACATACTTTAAGCTTTTACATAACTTCTTAATTATAATCCATGACTCAATACATGATTAAACCAAAACTCACACTCATGCTACCACGTTACCATTCATACAACATGGTACATATAATACCTCAATTGCTTAAGTAAGTATGATTTGATAATAACCAACATTGTTATACTTAGCTGATAATACATCAATACATGATCTCAACTCCATATATTCAACTTCATAACTTTACTTATCATAACATAATCCTAACCTTTTACTTAACATGAAATGCTCTTTTCATTAATCATATATGATCAAATCATTTTATAACATATTAAATCATACATGTAATAGTCCGGGTTAAAGTGAACTGGATAAATTCATACAAATATGAATTCTGGTCCGGTCATCGGACATCAAATTAAACCACTTCTAGGACCGAGGACGTTCTAGTGATAAAGAAATAAAATAGAAATGACGAGATAACAAAAAAAACAGCGAAAATCTAAAATTACAACTTGAGAACCCACTGGCCTCTTCAAACCCAAGTGCAATCTAGTTCAAATGTTCTTACTGAAATAAAAATAATAAAGTTCGGGTGAATAAAATTCTAATAGAAATTTCAGCACGATATTCAGCTCGACTACAGGTTCTAATAGATAAGTCCTCACACACTAGTCCCCACCTGCAAATCAACCTACTAGTCATCGAATGAAAACATCATAGCAAGTTCCAAAGCACATAACAATACACGTCAGAGACAACATACAATGTATTATATGAGTTACACACAAGCAATGAGTTCATCCTACATGCGAAGGCTCTATTAGTCAAATGTCAAGTTTGACTTTCCGAAACCCAACTCATGTCGTTGCCCGTCCAGTTCGGGTCGACAGAGTATTCTCAAAATTTTTTGGAGGAATACACCAGGGAGAGCTAATCCCAAGGCAACCTCTGACCTAAGACGTTGCCCGTCCTGTTCAGGTCGTCAAAGGCCAAAGTATGCATACCCCTATAGTGATCGTAATGATCCAAAACTGCCATGGGAACAATAACAATGATATTTCAATTCCAATTA